>NW_020837990.1:7888893-7948893 GCF_003676395.1 Aethalodelphis obliquidens
TGTGTGTGTGTGTGTGTGTGTGTGTGTGTGTGTGTGTGTGTGTGTGTATACCACACCTTCTTTACCCATTCATCTGTTGATGGACATTTAGGTTGCTTCCATGTCTTAGCCATTGTAAATAGTGCTGCTATGAACGTTGGGGTCCATGTATCTTTTCCAGATATATGTCCAGAAGTGGGATTGCTGGATCACATGGCAACTCTATTTTTAGTTTTTTAAGGAACCTCCATACTGTTCTCCATAATGGCTGCACCAATTTACATTCCCACCAACAGTGTAGGAGGATTCCCTTTTCTCCACACCCTCTTCAGCATTTATTATTTGTAGATTTTTAATGATGATCATTCTGACCGGTGTGAGGTGATACCTCATTATAGTTTTGATTTGCGTTTCTCTAATAATTAGCGATGTTGAGCATCTTTTCATGTGCCTATTGGCCATCTTTATGTTTTCTTTGGAGAAATGTTTATTTAGATCTTCTGCCCATTTTTGATTGGGTTGTTCATTTGTTTTTTATTGAGTTGTATGAGTTGCAGTTCTTTTTTCTTAATCACTGAAGCAAATGGGTAGGCTTTGTTCCTACCCAGTTATGCCAACTGGGTGGGCGTGTACTGGTTTTTAAACCTCCATCTTGTAAGACTGCCCTTAGTGTTTATTTTAATCTAGTATCCTTTGTATACAAAATGTGATGTGTAGGAATCCCTCTCCCACCCCACTGCCAAAGGCCGTGGCCCTGGCTGGAAGCAGCTAGCTCTTTTGCCCCAGTAGTTGCTCAGACAATGAGGCAGATCCTGGGTGAGCAGCAGAAAGGCATCTGGTGGTACTTGCTTTGTCCAGTTCTGGAGTTGCCCACAAGAGGGTGGGGGCTTGAGCTAATGACCACCTCCTTCTTTCTGCCTATTTTTGTGAGGGACTCAGCCAAATAATAAGGTTCAAGTTTCTGCACTAGGTCAAACCTTTTGTTCTTGTCGGAGGACGTCTTTTACCTGTTTTCTGTCTCTAGAGGGAACACTGACTGGCTTGTTCTCTTACCTGAAATTCTATCGCTGTTTCTTCGTCCTTCCGATAGAGGTTTTTCTTCTACGTAGGGAGAGGAGATGCTTATAGGTTATCGTTTACACACACCTCACTGTGAGTGAGTCTACCAGACCTCCTCTTAGAGGGGCACCGTGTTGGAAGAGGCTTTGGGGTCATATAGACCCTTATGGGACAACTGAGACTCAGAGAGGGGGATAACCTAGGTGGTCAGGTCCACAGCTGCCAGAACTCAATCTCCTGAGTCCTGGTCATGCTTCTTCCATTGGGCAGCCCTGCCTGCTCCCAGACAGTTGGTTTGGAAAGAAGGGAGTAGGGCAGGCTGGCTGAGTGAAGCCCTGGCTGTGCTGAGGGGGTCATGTGTTCACCCCGCTCTTGGCCATAGCTATGTTCTAAGTGGAGTCATAGTGGTCACTGGTTTCCAGGGCCAGCAGCCTTTCCTGCAGCCTGATGGGCCCTTGGTGTCCAGGGCCAGGGCTCAAATTCAGGTCAGACCCAGGTAGCTGGGCTCCTCTCAGCCTTCAGGGTGCAGGGACTCCAGCTCCTCTGATTTCTGAGCAGTTTTACGGTTTCATTTTCTAACCCTCAGGTCACATGTGGGCAGTTAGCATAGCAATGGCTGTTTCCCCAGCCTGCTTGCCTCTGCCACATTTATAAATAGGGATCTGGGAGGGTGTGCACAGAGGGGTGGGTAGTGATGCTGACGGTGACCTGCATGGGCATCCAGCCTTGGAAACTGGGTCCTCAGCTGACAGGGGGCTCTGAGCAGGGACAGGCAAGGTGGACACCACAGACATTTCAGGGACCTCTGATGGCCCAGTCTGGGTACCACTTCTCATAGAATGCCAGAACCGGAAGGGGCCTTACAGGTCAGTGAGTCCAGCAGCCTGTCTGAAGCTTTAATCCCTTTGCCAACCCTCCTGCCAAGCCATCTCCAGTCTTCAGTAGAAACTATTTTGGTGCAGTCCAGTCTGGAGAGGAAGGAGAGCATGATTCTGGCCTCTCCTTGTCCGTGTGTCTTGCCCTGGAGTAGACTCAGGACTGGATGCTTGTTCAAATTAGGACCTGATTGGGTTAGGGTATCGAGTTCAACCTCTGATACTTCTTTTCCCTTCCCTTTTATCATAGCCCAGGAGAAAAGTACCTAAGTGATCTATTAGATTTTATTCCTACTTCCCAGTTTCTTGTCCCTCCAGGTATCTCCTGAGTGCCTGCAAAGAAAGAGATAGAAAAAAAAGAGGGCTCCTTAAGCACATACCTTCTACATCTTCTTTCCTCCATGAGGGTGGGGATGCAGGTCACTAGAGAGAGAGGGTGACGGGGAAGATAAGGACAACCTTTCCTACAGCTGCAGCCCAGAGACCCAGCTGACCAGAATGTCAGCGAAGAAGTGGGTTAGGAGCCATCTAGTTCAAGCCCCTTGTTTTACAGATGAGAAAACAAGGCCAAGGAGGGGAAGAGACCTTCCCAAGAGACACAGTGAACGCGTGGTGTGGCAGGGATGGGATCTGCCAGGGGTATCTATGGCTGAGTATGGGCACTGCCCACAAATCACCCTGGGAGTGGGGCAAAGGAGGACACAGTTCTCTCCTTTTGCTATTATTCAGTGAGATTCCCAGCTCCAGGAGGTAGCAACAGCGTCTTGGGAATCACAGGAAGCTGTCACCTACAGTGGAACCGTGGAATCTTGGAAGCATCTCCTCCCGCTTTCTGAACAAGAAATACATCCCCTACCCACGTCCTGATGCCCAAGATTCCACCATTTGAATGTTATTCCTTTAGTTTAATGTGTTTGTTCTCTAAAAGGCACCCCGTAGGTGTGAATGACTTAACAGAGCCTTTCCTGAGTGCTTTTAGCTGGGGAATGAGTAGAGGGCACTTGGAACCAGGTAGAGTAAGAGGGAAACCTGGGACTGAAGAAAGGGAGAGAAAGGGAGACAGCAAGGGAAGAGGGCTGCCCTCCAGTTTACACTGTTCTCTGGGCCACTGAGCGTAGAGCTGGGATGTGCTGGCTGGAGTGGCGGTGTGAGGGGACCATCCAGGGGAGTGTTTGCCATTACAGCCCAATCTGGTCCGACGTAACTGGAATTACTAAAGCAAATGTATTGGCCCCAGTGATGATTAGACCTCCCACATGTGTCCTCCTTGAAGACTCCACTTTCTCTGCAGGATCTCTCCTCCAGCCTTTACTATGTGATTAACACCCTGGCTAGCCTATGCCCCACTCTCTGCTGCTTGAAGTGTGAGCGAACGTTCTATAACTAGGTATGAGGTGGCCCCTAACTGACTGTAAGATCTTGGGGACAAGGACAGGTCTAAGGTAGCATATAAAACAAGTAGGGTGGGCAGTGTTTCCAGGACCTCTCCTGCCCATTGAGATTCCCCTGGTGTTCCCTGCATGCTTCCTCGCCTCGGCAAAGTTAGCCAGAACTGGGGTGATGTCACAGGCAGGCTATGGGAGGGATGACTTTTGCTCTTTCTTGCACCTCTCCAGCCACTCATGCAGTTATTCAGGCTAAGTGTGTAGCTGCGGGGGGGGCGGGGGGGGGGCAGGAGCGATACATATGTGTGGGTTTAGGCTGGATGTCACGATACAGCCTCTGTGTCTGAGGGACCTTCCCAAAGGGTGTGGAGGATGGAGTGCCTGCTACCCCCTCAACTCTGAGCAAAGGACAGCCTCCCTGGGGGTCCTCAGATGACTTTGTCGTGCGTCTCAGTATCACAGCTGGTAATCCAGGGTATCTTCTCAATATCTAGCCCAAGTCTCTGCTGCTTCACTTACGATCCCCCATTCGTAGTGTCCCAAGAAAGAGGAGTTCTGTGGCAGGGAGTTTCAGGAATGTCTTTGAAAACAGTGTCCCCTCCCAGTTCCAAGGGCTTTGGCATGGAAGCTCTGACTTGCCCTGGATTGTCCCCTAGTATTTGGATATTGGATTATCCAGTTGGATTGAAGAGGCAGACTGTCCCATAACCAGTCCCAAAGAGTTGTGAAGGTTTTCTGAGCTCCTGCCAAGTCCTGGCAAATGAACGTTTCTGCTTGTGTGTGCCCATCTCCTCCAGCGCTGGCAGGTAGCAATAGTCTCTGTGAGATAGTGGTTGGGGGCTGGAGGGAGAGGCCCCAGGTATGCCCCAGATACAGATGCTAGTAAATCGGCTGCCAGAGCCCCGCAGGGATGCTGGGGTTGAGGCCCCATGACCTGACCTGAGCTTTTTTTTCATGATGAACCTGGGAGAAAGAGAAACAGGGAGAAAGACAGAGAGGGGAGAGGAGAGAACTGCAGCAAATAGTGACCCCTTTTTACAGCATACTATCAGAGACCTGTCAGCTGGAGCACATTCAGTGGAGGGTGATGGAGATGGGGTGAAGGTAGAAGCCGAGACTTGTGAGAAATGGTTGAAGGAAATGAAGATGTCTGCTCCGTAGGCCCAAGGAGGCACAGGAGCCTTATGACTGTCTCCCAGGGGCTACTGTGAGCAAGAGGGGACACGCTTGTTCTCTGCATCCTTAAGGGTAAAAATAGGACATGTGTATATGCTTCAGGAAGACAGCCTGGGGCCCAACGGAAGGAAGAGGTTTCTCCAGCTGGCGCTGACCAAGGGAAACGTTGGTTCCCTAGGGAGGTAGTGAGTTCCTGGTCACTGGAGGAAGGCCATCAAGCAGAGGCTGGGGAATCTCTTTTATTTTTCCTTTTTTTAAAAAGTTATGTTTTATTTATTTTATTTTTGGCTGCATTTGGTCTTCGTTGCTGCGCGTGGGCTTTCTCTTTCTCTAGCTGCGGCAAGCGCGGGCTATTCTTTGTTGCGGTGCCCAGGCTTCTCATCGTGGTGGCTTCTCTTGTCGCGGAGCACAGGCTCTAGGGTGCGCGGGCTTCAGTAGTTGTGGCACATGGGCTTAGTTGCTCCGCCGCATGTGGGATCTTCCCAGACCAGTGCTTGAACCCGGGTCCCATGCATTGGCAGGCAGATTCTTAACCACTGCACCACCAGGGAAGCCCTGTGGAATCTCTTACAAGAGGAGGGAGGGAGAGGGAGAGGCAGGTGGAGTCCCTGTGGGGAAGACTCCAACTTGAGTTGAGGAATTGGATGAGATGACTTTGGAGGTTCCTTCCAACTATAAACTTCTCTGTTTTGAGGAGACTTGGGTCACAGAGGGTTTAGCTTTCAGGTTGGGCTGGGGCTCCTCCCAACTATTTGGGCCCTGCTCTGTAGTACGAGGGAGCTAGCGGATTCCAAAAGGCTCCCGGACAGAAGCAGGGGGAAAGTCTCAGGGAGATGAATGTTCCTTGTGTGAGAGGCAGAGCACCGTGGGGCAGAATCCCCATGGTTGAGGGCTTTAACCGAGTGGACTTCGGGACTAGGAGAATTCCACCAGACCTGCCCTTGCAATACACGACCTATTGAATTATTCAGGTGCATTCACTTGCTGGGGTCTGGGAAGCAAGCAGGTGTCCATGGAAAGTTTACAAACTCTTTGTAGTGAAGACATTAGTCAAGTCAGAGAGATCTAGTTTCTAATATTGGCTCTGCCACATCCTGGAGGGATGACCTTAGACAAATTACTTTCACTCTGGGTTGGAACAAGGACAAAACAAAAGGCTGTGCATGTTAGCAACCATTACTAGGCAGCACCATTACCAGCCACCTGCATTACTAGGCACCACCATTACCAGGCAGCACCATTACCGGGCACCTCCATTACCAGCCATCTCCATTACTAGGCACCACCATTACCAGGCAGCACCATTACCGGACACCTCCATTACCAGCCATCTCCATTACTAGGCACCACCATTACCTGGCAGCACCATTACTAGCCATCTCCATTACTAGGTACCACCATTACCAGGCAGCACCCTTACCGGGCACCTCCATTATCAGGCACTACCATTACGAGGCAGCGCTGGAGTCCTCATGACACTAATGGACACATACCTGCAGCCTGACAACATGCTCCCCTGCTCTAGACCTAAACTTTGTTGATGCAGCAGGTGATATGCTGCTTAGCTACAGCTCTTCAGAAATTACTGGCTCATCATGGCACTGTGTCCCCTGCTCAACATTGGGCAGCTTGGAAAGAGACAGGTACTCCAAAGCAGTGGCAGGGGAAGATGATTGAAATAGAGGTGATCCGGAAAGTCACAAAGAAGATTTTTGGTAGCTGTCTTGCTATAGCCATCATTTCACTTCTATAATTGAGCTTTCCTTGATTCTATACCTTTGGGTGATCGTATACATGCCCACATCTGCTCTGTAGGCCCTCAAGAAACTTTCCCATCCTCTCCTCGAGTATTATGTCTGTCAAAATCCAGAATAATGGCGAACAGATTGGATAAGGCGAAACCCCTGAGACCAATGTGTTGCTCTAGAGATTTCATAAATGAGCAGGACACAAGCAACAAATGCAAAGGCTTGGGCCACAGAGCTGGGTAGAAGCCTTTTTCAGAAAGGATGAACCCTCTCAGTGGTACTCACTGCCCCACCTTCACTTCTTCCTCTTTGTAGGCTTTGGTTTTTTCAGCATCGGCTGTATATGGGCTGTTGAACAAATATTTGTTGATTACGAAAATGAAGTAATGTGTTTTCTCCATCTACTCTGGGTAAGGCACTTGCTTGGCACCATGTTTTCTGTCATTTAGTCCTTACAGAAGCTGAGAAGCGGATATTATTATCCCTTGTTACAGAGGAGGGGATTGAGACTGGAGACATCTCAGAGTCAAATAGTGCGGCTGCAAGTTCATGCCTCTTCATCACCTCATCCTGACTCTTGCTTCCTGTCTTCAATACCTTACTCCTAAGCTGAAAGGGCAAGACTTCTTCAAAGTTTCTGGTAGGTCCTGAATTCCCATGAAAGAAGTCACCTCATTGTCTCCTTTTAGGGAAGCCCTAGATTAAGGGTCAGCTCCAACTTCTCAATCACTGTGTGCTCTGTTGGGCGTGGTTCTCTCTAGGCTGGTGGGAGATTGGCCTCCCTGAGTGGTCTCCTTCCTTTGGAGCAGTGGTTCTTTGAGCTGGACTCTTGACCAACATGTAGAACCTGGTGGACCTTCAACGTGGCATGAATGCAGTCTCCATGCCAAACTCTTCTTGGAGTCCTGCTGAGACTCCATCCAAATATTGAGAAAATTGTCTTTAATAATTCACCCTCTCTGGCTCTTTACAGATTATGCATAGCTTTTGCTATGGGTAATATCTGCCATGCACAAATTCTATGTTTATGAAAGAATGTTTGTTTGTTTTTCAACTTTTTATTATTCAAACACACATAGTATATGTATATGAACCGTTGTGGACCACAATTCAGCCTTAACAATTACCAATATATGGCCATTAAAAAACTTTATTCCCCACTTCTCCCTGCACCCTCTTAGACATTGTATTGTTTCATATGTAAATGCTTCATTTATGTATTTGTAAGAGTTTAGAACTCTTTTCTTCTCTAAATATAGCCACATGACATTTTACCACTTGAAAATTAGAACTTTATTTAAAGCTTTATTATTTTTAGTTTTTATGAAAGTAATGTATTCTCATCAAAAATATTCAGACAATATAAAAATGTATAAAGAAGAAAATGAAAATTCCTCATAAACCAACGCCCAGACATAATTACTGTTAGCATTTTGGCATATATAGTTATATATGTTTAGCACATTTTCTTTATACAGGTCTACACATATAAAATCATGCTACAGATGATGTTTATCATTTTGTTTTATTTTATTTTTTTTTGGTAAGTACTAAAAAAATTGAAGTCGAAAATATATAGAGAGAAGTGCACAAATTATAAGTATAGTTCAACGAATTTTCACTGGTATGTAACCAACTAATGTTCAGATCAAGAAATAGACCATTGGGCTTCCCTGGTGGTGCAGTGGTAGAGAGTCCGCCTGCCGATGCAGGGGACACGGGTTCGTGCCCCGGAGCAGCTGGGTCCATGAGCCATGGCCGCTGAGCCTGCGCGTCCAGAGCCTGTGCTCCGCAACGGGAGAGGCCACAACAGTGAGAGGCCCGCGTAACAAAAAAAAAAAAAAAAAAAAAAGAAATAGACTATCATCTGCACCTCAAAACCTCTCCATGCCTCTTTTAGTCACTAACCATACCAAACACAACTACTACTCTAACTTTCATCACTAGATAGCAGTTTTGCCTGCTTTTGAATTTTTTTCAAATAGAATCATACAGTATATGCTTTTTTGTGTGACTTTTTTTTTTTTTTTTTTCCGAGGGCTTTCTCCAGTTGCGGCGAGCGGGGGCCATTCTTCATCGTGGTGCGCGGGCCTCTCACAGTCGCGGTCCCCCGTTGCGGAGCACAGGTTCCAGACGTGCACACTCGGTAGCCGTGGCTCACGGGCTTAGGCCTAGTTGCTCTGCGGCATGTGGGATCCTCCCAGACCAGGGCTCGAACCCGTGTCCCCGCATTAGCAGGCAAATTCTCAACCACTGCGCCACCAGGGAAGCCCCCTTTTTTTTTTTTTTTTTTTTGCGGTACGCGGGCCTCCCACTGTTGTGGCCTCTCCCGTTGCGGAGCACAGGCTCCGGACGCGCAGGCTCAGCGGCCAGGCTCATGGACCCAGCTGCTCCGGGGCATGAACCCGTGTCCCCTGCAACGGCAGGCGGACTCTCAACCACTGTGCCACCAGGAAGCCCTTCGTGTGACTTTTGTTCCACGTTATATTTGTAAGGTACATTCATGCTGTTGTATGTAGTATTAGTTCATCCCTTTTCTTTGTTGCATAGCATTCCACTGTGACTATATTACAAATTATTTACACATTTTACTATTGATAGGTACTCCCCCTCAACACCCCCAACCCCAGTGTGTTGTTATCAGTAATGTCTTTTGATACATTTATGTATGCATTTCTATTAGGGAACAGACTTGTGGGTAAACCAATTTATACTTGCACCAACAGTCTGTGAGAATTTCATTTGCTCCATATCCTTGCTGACACTTGATTATTATCAATGCTTTAAAATGTTCTATTCTGTTGAGTGTGTAGTAGTAACTCATGTGGTTTTATTTTGTTTTTCCTTAATGACTAATGAAATCGAGTGCTTTTTATATGCTTCTTGGACACATAGATATCCTTTTTTGGTGAAATACCTGTTCATTTGTTTCCCATGTATCTATTGGATTTTCTGTGTTTTTTAAAATTGATTGTAGGAGTCATTTGTATATTCTGGATATGAGGGGTTTTTTGTCAAGTATTTATTGAAAAAATCTTCTCCCACTATGTGAGTTGCCTTTTCACTCTTTTAAGGTATCATTTGATAAACAGAAGCTTTAAATTTTAACTTGGTCCCATTATCAATATTTTCCTTTATGGTTAGTATATTTTGTGCCCAATTTAAGAAACATTTACCTACTTCAAGATCATTAATATATTTTCCTATGTTCTAGAAGTTTTATTGATTAACCTTTCACTTTTTTATTTATAATACATCTGGAACTGATTTTTGTGTATGGTGTGAGGTAGGGGTCAATATTTTTTTCCCCATATAAATAACCAATAATTGAGCTCCACTTATTGAAAAGACTGTTCATTTCCCCCTGTTCCATCATATCACCTTTGCTAGAAGTGAAGCATGTATCAGACTGTTTTTGTATTCTCTATTCTGTTCTATTGTACATTTGTTCACTTGTGCCAACTCAACAGTTTCTTAATTACTGGTGCTTAATAATATACTTAATATCTGGTAGTTCAGGTCCTCCAAATTTGTTACTCTTCTTCAATATTGTCTTTGCTCTTTTTATGCTTTTCATTTTCATGTAAGTTTTAGAATCAGTTTATCCATCTCTATAAAATAAAAAAAACATGCTGAGATTTTGATTAGGATGGCATTGAATTTTATATCATTTTGGGGAGGATTGACTTTTTGCTACAGTATTTTATTTACAATATTGAATCTTCCAATCCATAAATATGTAATATCTCCCACTCATTTAAGTTTTCTTTAAATTATCTTAATAAAGTGTATAGGTTTTTTTTTCCCTAGAAGTCTTGCACATCTTTTGTTGGATTTATTTCTAGGTATTTTATGTGTTTGATGCTATTGAAAATATTATTTTGAAAACTCTATCTTTAAAAAATATTTCCTAATAGTTTTGTTGTATATAAAAATTCAGTTAATTTTTGCATGTTGAACTGTAACCTTGCTTGACTTGGCTAAATTAATTTTTTAACTCTATCAGTTTATCGGCATATTCTTTTGGATTTTCACATACACAATCACATTCCTTGAAAAATGACTTTATTTTCAAACATTATATACTTTTTATTCTTTTCCTTATTGCATTGGGTAGGACCTATGATATAATGTTGTATACGAGGGTAACAGTGGACATCATTGCCTCATTCCTGATATCAGGGGTAAGTCTTTCAATATTTATCATTAAGAATGGTGTTCATTCCAAGTTTTTTATAGTTATCCTTAATCCTTTATAAAATTAAGGAAGTTTCCTTCTGTGGCTAATTTGTTAAGCTTTCTTTTTCTAATTTAAAAAATGAATGAGTGTTGAATTTTATTAAGTGACTTTTCTACATCTTTTGAGGAGATCATGTAATTTTTTTCTCCTTTATTCTGTTAATTGGTGAATTACTATCAATTGCATTGATTGCTTTTCAAATAGTAAACTTTACTTTCCTGGAATAAGCCCAGGTTGATTGTGACATATTGTTCTTTTTATATATCATTGGATCCCATTTGCTGATAATTTGTTTAGAATTTTTGAATTTACGTTCATGAGAAAGATTGATCTGAAGTTTTTCTTATTGTAATGTTATTATCAGGTTTCGATATCAATATTATACTGGTCTCATAATATAAGTTGGGAGTTGTAAAGTTTTTCTATTCTCTGGAAAAAATTGTGTAGATTTATTTCTTAAATGTATGATAAAATTCACTGGAGAAATCATCTGTACCTGAAGTTTTCTTTAAGTGTGATATCTGCAGGTTTTTGTAGATGATCTTTATCAGGTTGAGGAAATTCTCTTTAATTCTTAGTTTTCTGAGAGTTTTTATAAGGAATGACATTGAATTTTGTCAAATGCTTTTCTGCATCTATTGAGATGATTATATGGTTTGTCTTTTTTGGTCTGTTTATTCAACGAATAACATTGATTTTAAAATGTTAGATCAATTTTGCATTCCTGGTCATGATATATTATCTTTTTATATATTGTTGTATTAGATTTGCCTAAGATGTCTGCTGTTATTTGTATTAATTGAGTCCTTGTTACAATCCCATTTTATCACTTGTGTTGGATTTAGCTGTAACTATTTGCTTTGCCATTTTAGTGGTATCTTAAGGGCTTATAGTATATATTTTAAACTTATTGTAACCTAACTTTAGAAGAGGAAGGAGAGAGGAGGGAAAGAGAGAGAGAGAGAGAGAGAGAGAGAGAGAGAGAGAGAGAGAACTCATTTGAGGAAACTACCTGAGGCCAGGGAAAGAAACACCTGAAAAAATTCTATGGAACAATCGATCTCTGGCATTCACACAGGATTGAGAATAGTACCCATTCCGACTCTCCAGAATGGAAACCATAATTCATGGAGCCTCAGCGACAGAAACTAGAAGGATTTTGCCTCAGTAGTGGTGAAAATTAACCCTAGATTAAATGTTTCTCTGGTCCTACGTAATGAAGCCTAAAGCCAAACTTCAGAAAGGTCAATCTGCTTCCAAATAACTTGACTGTATCCCAGGACAAAGCTAAGGAATATTTATAGGAATACAAATATTTCAGCACATAATGGGATAAAATTATAATGCTTGGCATCCAATAAAAAATCATCAGATCTGTGAAGAAGCAGGAAAAGGATACCTATAATAAGGAGAATTTTCAACCAATCAACACTGATCCAAATGGTAGAGTTAGTAGACAAGGGCATGAAAACAGTTATTAGAATTGTATTCCATAGGCTCAAAAAGCTAGAGGAAAATTTAGCTATACTGTGCATAAGTAGAGACATAAAAGAAAGAAAAAGGCCCAATTTGAATTTCTAAAGATGAAAAAACTGCCATGTTTCAGATGAAAAAGATACTAAATGGGATCCTGGTAATTTAGACATTGTACAGGAAAAATCAGTACATTTGAAGACAAAGCAGTGGAAAGTATTCAGAAAGAAACATAAAAGTAAAGACTGAAAAATAATAAGAGAGAATTATTGAGCTGTGGTATGAGTGAACTCTGGTCACCTTGGACTCCCCAGACTCTTGAATTTATTTCCTCAATTCAAGGAGACCACTGAGTTCCACTTGGGTTTCTCCTCCACGTACCACAGCCTGAAAACTTTCTGCAGGCAGTAAGTTGGGGCAATAACAGGGCTCACTCACCTCCCTTACTTCCCATCTCTCAAGGATCATTCTTCTTTGTAACCTGATGGCCAAAGCCTTAAGAATCATTGTTTTATAAATTTTGTTCAATTTTTTTGGTTATTTTAGGTGTGACGGTATATCTGTTACCTGTTACTCCAAAAGGATATTGACTGTATTGTTTTTATGTATTTTTAATTAGTTTAATAGTTTTAATTAGTTTAGGTTTATTAAGTGTGTATTTCAAATCTATATCCTTTATATTTTTGTGTACTCATTCTACTAGTTATTGAGAAAAACATAAGAAATTCTTTATTTCTCCTTGCTCCAAATTTTGCTTTTTACATTTTGAAGTCATGTTATGAGGTACACACATATTAAGAACTTTTATGTCTTCCTGGTAGATTGATCTTTTTGCCATGAGGAAATGTCTTACTTTATCTCTGGTAATTCTTCTTGCCTTAAAAGTCTACTTTGTCTGATATAAATATAGCCCTACTAGCTTTCCTTTGGTTAGTGTTCGCATGGTATATCTTTTTCTATTCTTTTACCCCTTCTTTGATCTTGTATTTAAGAGGCATTGCTTATAAGCAGCATATAGTTGTTTTTCTTCATCATAGTTGTTGGAAAGCAATACGAATATTTTCATGTTTCTGCCTGGTTAAAGTTTTCTAAGTCTTTCTAAGCAAAGAAGGAATGTCTCTTTCCCCCAGACACATTTGCTCCTCACATTCTAAGGGTGATAAAACTGGAGCTGCTTTTATTCTTTATAATGGAGCCATCTGCTCCCATTCAAAGGGTAAGTAAATATATCAACCCCAGAGCCAAGTATTTGAATTCCAGAGTAGAGACTTTGTCATTTCTCTTCCCTGAGAAAATAGTTTGGGTTAGAAATGTTCCTCTCCCTCTCTCAGGACGAAGGCGGTAGGAGAGCCTTATGGCTGTTCCTATATAAACTCTCAGATTCATAATTTTTGAATTCCTTTCCTCTGTGTACCCTTTGCATGTACAGTCCTAACCATCTGGTTCTCATTACACCACCCTTAAGGGGGAAAATTGGGCACGGGGAACCAATGCAGTTATTACTGTAAGTGGTAATAGTCAGCCCCAATCTAGAAACCTCATATTTGTCTTCTGAATAATATAAATAAATAATTGGTATTAAAAACTTATCTGACAAATTAAAAACTTGTCTGACAAATTTTGTTTTCAATAGAAGAATTTAGTGTATTTATCCTTTTATGTAATTACTGATATATTTGGGCTTAAACACATTATACTGTATATTTTCTTATTTGCAATGCTTTATTTGTCCTCCTTTATTTTCTTCTTTGAGTTAATTCGGTATGTTTTGTTATTTCTATTATCGTGTTAGTTGTATAGTCTTTTGCTATTTTTTTTATTGGCTACTCCTGATATTATAATATGCATCTTTGGTTTATTACAATAAACTGAAATCATTATTTTTACTACTTTTATCATTTCTATTAAGAAATTATCTATGTTTTATTGTTACTCATTTGAAAGTAATGTGGGTTTTTTTCTCTGGTTGCTTTAAATGTTTCTCTTGGTGTTGGGTTTTCAATGATTTTGCCATGATATGCCTACACATTTATCCTGCCGAAAATCTGTGGCTTAATGTCTTTCTTCAGTTTAGAAGAATGTGAATTTCAGAAAATTCACAGTCACTATTTTTCAAATATTGTTTATGCTAAATTTTTTCTCTTTTTTTTTTCTGGTACTCCAGTTTCACATGTTAGATCTTTTCACCATGTCCCATATGTCTTATATTCTTTTCTGCATTTCCATCTTTTAAAAATATTTTCTCTTTTTATCAGTCTGGTTATTGTCTTCCAACCTGCCATTCCAAACTATTCTTTCCTTCAGCAGTGTCTAATCTCTTATTAAACCCAAATTATTGATTTTATGTGTTATATATTTTTAGTTCTTGAATTTTAGTTCTTTCTGAAGATTCCAGAGTGGTTTTTTTCTTTTTTACTGAAATTTCCCATTTCGATCTATTTTCTTGAAGATATTCATCATAGTGACATTAAAGTCTGTGTCTAAAAATACTAACATTTGGTTCAGCTGTGAAGCTGTGATGTGACCTTTATTTTCATTCTTAGTTATTTCATTCTGTGTCTTTGCATGCCTAGTCAGTTTTTATTGAATGCCAGGCATTTTTATGAAATTTGTAATCTCTAGATGATATCTTCTTCCAGTTAAGATTTGCTTAGTCAACTATAGTAGAGGAAGAGCACCTGTATTTGAAGCTGGGTTCCAGTCTCTGTGAAGGTTGGTACATTCCCTCTTCACATTTATTCTTTGGTTTAGCACTTCATGAATCCCAAATGAAATCCTGGAATGTGTACCAGGTCTTCTCCTCCTTGGTTGTGGTCTTTCATTTTTGTCTTCCTAGGACTGTGAGACTATTAAAGTCTCTTTTTGAAAAGCATAACTTCCAGTCGGTTTTTTTTCCAGAGGACAGTTTTTCTTCAGTCCTTAAGGACGCAGCTCCTTACATGGGCTTTGGCAGAGGTCATGGGGTGGCACAATTAGGTCTAAATTAGGTGAAGGTGTGTGGATTTTCTGGGCTTTGTGAGAATGATTCCTGACTACCTTGCTGTGAATGGCATGACTCATGCAGTAATGTAGTTTCACATAGAGAAAGCACAAGTGTGCCAAAGACACTCGCTCTGGAAATGTCCATGATGACTGTGGCCTGTACTATATTTTGAATAATGAACTTCTTAATGGCCTTGTCCTTGGGCACACGCTGGCTGCAGTTAGTGCAGCATACAAGCTACAGGTGGCCATAGCCTTTTTGGCATGACCATTATTGCTTCTTTTCTTGGTCTACACCAGGGTGAAGATCCTCTTAGGAAGGGGGCACAACACACCCAGCCCTTCTGGCATCTTGGCAGCAAGGACCCAGACCTAACAGCCTTTTAAAATTTCCCAGCCTTGTAGCCAGTTTTTAGTTAGGTTTTTCATCCCCTGGGTTGCTGCTTACAGATCACACATGCCTTGAGGGAAAGTACCATTAAATATTGGGCTCACTTCTTTGGTCTTCTCTTGCCTCCAGGATCTCAACCTTTATATCCTAAATGCCTTGCTTGGTAGCTCTGAGCTCCAGTATACGCCTCCTCAGCCTCATGAGACTGTCAAAAGCTCTGCTTGGCTTCATTGTGTCTTAGCTACTACTTTATGTTCATCTTCTTAGTCTCTGCTTGTCCTTTCAGCCTCTGAGCTACTAAATATGAATCAGGGAAAAGCAATCATGAATGTAGGGTGCCTCTCAGTTCATTTCCTTTCTTTTTTAAATTTTGGCTCATAAGTCCTGGATGCCTTGGCAGCTCTCTGTTGATTTTTAAAGAGTTGTTTTTGATTTTGATTTTTTTTTTTTTGATTTTTTTTTTTTGCGGTACGCGGGCCTCTCACTGTTGTGGCCTCTCCCGTTGCGGAGCACAGGCTCTGGACGCGCAGGCTCAGTGGCCATGGCTCACGGGCCCAGCCGCTTCGTGGCATGTGGGATCCTCCCGGACCGGGGCACGAACCCGCATCCCCTGCATCGGCAGGCGGACTCCCAACCACTGCGCAACCAGGGAAGCCCTGATTTTGATTTTTAAAGTTTTTATCAGCAGGAGAATTTGTTTGATACAAGCCAGTCTACCCCAGACAAGAGCAGAAATTTTGTAACCTGCTTTTATGAAGGAGTTTTGTGACTGCCACTTTGTGGTAGACCTGGAGATTAAGTAGAAAAGGAATCAAATAAACGTGAGGGAGAAAAGCTATGAAAAGATTAAGTTATTTGACATCCAAAAGATTTAGCACTGTCACAGTCCACCTGGTTCCTCAGATTATAATTAGATTTTGGTCATACTGCTGAGTTGGAAGAAGCCTGGAGATGTTTTCAGATATCTGAAGGATGCTACTGTGGCTTTGGCAATGTTGGGGAGGGTGGGGGAGTAGGGAATGGGTCAGGGGAACAAGGGCCAAGGGTTATAAATAAAAGCTGAAGGGGTACAGATTTTGGTTTGAATAAAGGGAATTATTCCTAATAAAGATTGCTGGAATGAGGATCAGTAGGAAATAACTCATTCCACATCCATGAAGTCATTCTAGTATTGGCCAATTTGGGATGGGGTGCTATAAAGGGGGTTAAAATATTGAATGTGGGATGGGTGAATGGCATGGTATATACTATACTTGGTCATAGTAGGTAAGGAGCTCAATAAATGTTGAATGAACATGTGATATGCCAAGTCCCATCTAAGGCTGAGATTCCATGATTTTAGCAGTGAGGAAGTCAGGATAGTATAATACAAAGTACATAGGACGAGAGTACTCTGTTCCCAGAGTAGTTTAGGAAGGAAGAACACAGAAAATGCCATCTTTCCTATTCTTACCTCTCCAACCTCACCCTTCAGCTAGCCCTCTAAGGCCCGGTTAAACTTTCTACGAAGAGCTGAGCTCCAGTGCAGAGCATCGGCACCCAGAAGAGGTGTGGAGACATGCAGACCATGGGAGCTCTCTCCTTGGTGAGGAGCATCCCTATTTCATGCCCTCTGGTGCAGGTGCAGGTTTGGCAGAGCAACCTGCCCTCCTAAGTGGTCCCAGCCTGCCCTGGGAACAGAGCCAGCTGGGAGGTCACGTCCGGGCTGGTCTTCTCCTCCAGAACAGGCTACTCTGCACCCCTAGTTTGGGGAGCCCATGTTGGGCACCCTCCTCCACCCCCTTCCCCAAGCAGGGCTGAAGTACTGTTCCCGACCAGCTGAATCCTGCCAGTGGTGCTACTAAATATTTCATTCGGGCTTAACAACTCAATCCGCTTGCCGTTATCCTGAAGCACCCCCCTCCCCCAGCCCCCAGCCCCTTTCTCATTAACAAAGTAGCCAGCCGGAAAGATCTGCTGAAGCCGTCACTGAAGGCTCTGTGAGCCAGCCGCTGCGCAGGTCAGGTGGGCGGAGGCACAGTATTAAGCAGGAAGCATCGATTTCGGCATTAGCTAGCTTTTTACATTCCCAGGCAGACAATGCAAGTACCTTAAATTATCTTCAAAGCAACCGAAGGGAAGGAAATTGGTCTTAGATGTGGTAAATAGACTCCACAAAGTCCGCGGAAGCCTGCCAAGATGTGCACACCGGGGACCCAGAGGCCTAACCGCCAAGCCTGCTCCACGGCCGATCAGAATTCAGACAGTCATTGCAGGGGCTCCATTCCTCTGCCCCCTGAACCCTGGGAGAGCATGAGGGGTCTCGAAGCTGGGATCTCAAACGCCAAGGCGGCTGCAGGGAGCAAGCTCAACCCCGAGCTTCGATTTACTTTGGGTTCTACTGGTGTGTGACTTCGGTCAGGCAGCCTAAACTCTCTGGGCCTCATTTTCCCAACTAGTGAGATGGGACTTGTAATAGCTACCTTAGAAGGGAGTGATGCTGAGATCAGGGCTCTGTCCTCTGCAGGTTGGACCCTCTTCTATGCCCTCATACCATCTTGTGCTCATCTTGGTCCCGGGCTTATCACACTGTTGTGATTGTTGGTTTTCATGTCTGTCCTTCCCGTGGACAGGCAGTGGTTAAGATTTTTTTAGGGAGGGGTCAGGACCCCATGAAGAAGCTGGTGAAAGCCATGGGCCCTCTCCCTACAGAAAAACGTACGAACATATAATTTGCTTATAATGTCAAGGAACTCATAGCAGCAAGGCTAAAATCCCTATGCCAGTGTTCACAGAGTGCCTGGCAGATGAGTCATAATCAGAATATGTCTGTTGGCTGCTTGAAGCATTTTGAAGATGTTTTCCCAGCCCTGTGGTTTTGGAATTCAATTCTATCCAGGAAACATTCATCTGGTGAGTACTTATTGTGTTGCAGGCCCTAGAATGGGTTTATGGAGAGTTCAGGGACATAAGTCCTGCCCACAGATGGGGAATTAGACGTAAATGCATATGTCAGTGACTCAAGGTGGTAAGATTCTTCCCATTTCCTTAGCTCAAGCAACTCCTGGGAAAGGGCTTTCTTCCCTTTCCTCTCAGCCCTGACATTGGAGATCCCACAGGGTAGGCCGTTAGGGGCAGACTGAGGGAGAAGAGGTAAGAGTGTGCACATGATAGAGGCCCGGTGGCGGGTGGGGAAGGTAGTGTAGTGAGAAGGCCGTCAGCAGCCTGGTCTAGAAGCACTGTCACCATGCTTGGGGCTGGGGCAGAGAGCTAAGGGCCTGGCAGCCAACACCTGCTAGCTCCTGTCCGGTACCCTGCTCTGGGTTAATCTATTTAGTGAGGACATTATTATGCACAGGTAATTTGCATAATCTGCCAAGCCCTGATTGCAGGGCACTCAAGTGCCTGTTGGGGAAAGCTGGCAAGAGAGCATCCCTTCGTCCTTTGCAGACCCTGGGTGAAGGTACGGGCTGGGCGGCTGGGCCCCAGATCCAGGAGCGCTGGATCCCAGACTGAGCCTAAGAGAGTGAGCTGGGGCTCCCACGGCCTTGTTTCTGGGGAGTAAGCTCATTCCCACCCTAAAGCCTGTTGCATCTTCTCTGCTCTTAACGATTTAATTATAAAAGGATAAAACCCCTCGTGGATGTTTTTAAGGAGTTAAGTAAGTGCCAGTGATGGCTCCTGTTGGAGCTGTTTGGATTTGAAAGGAAGATACTGAGATGTAAAGATATAAATATTTAATTGTCTCTTGAAGCCTGGGTTTTCAAGCAAGCGGCAGGGAGCCAAGAGTCTCCTCTGAATGTGGTGTGTGTGCGTGCACGAATATGCACATATGTGCATGTGTGTATGTGAGCATGAGCGTGTGTGTGCGTTTAATAGAGGAGAATTCTTCAGGAGCATTGTGTGTGTTCACTGTTCTACTCCTATTTACCTTTGCTCTCTACCACCTAAAGAGATAATAAAAAACAGGGCATGAACCCTGTTTTGATTTAATTTAATTCAACAAACAAATGCAGAACATGTCTGGACCCCTCTTGCCCTTAAGGTATCTGTGGTCCAGTAGGGAGTAGGTCTTTTACCCAAATCGCCGTGATACCCATTAGACAGACTGGGATAAACGCCATAAAGATAGGCAAACGTTGTGGAACCGACTTGCAGGGTGGTTGCCCTGTCCTTGGAAGCTGGCTTCCTGGAGGGGCTCACCCAGCCAGAGTCCATCTCTTTGTGTGACTTGCATCTTCTTGTAACATGACAGATGCCCAATAAATCGTGTTGGATGGTTGTCGGACTCTTTAAACATTCCCTCTAGCCCTGTGGTCATTTCTGTCCACATTACCTCCCCCAGATGCTTGGAAGTTTCCCAGAAAAAATAAAATAAAACTCAGAGGAAGAAAAGAGACCCAAAGTAGTTTATGGGGCCCTGAGACTTGCAGAAAGTTGGAGCGGAAGAGACCGAGTCTAGATGTGGGGTCACTTGCTTTACTTCACATGGCACCATCCAAGGAACTCAGATGAGACGCCAGGTGAAGTTCCTGGTCTCCTGAGGAGGGGAGCTTGTGAGGTATCTATCCTGGGGCCCTTTCAGGGAAGGAAGCTATGGGCAAAGGACAAGATAACCTCTTTATTTCCTTCCAATGTGGGTCATCTTCTATGCTCCCATCTTATAAACACTGGAAAAGATATCGGTAAGGGGCCTCCAGGATTTTCAACTGCCATCAGTGGGGAATAAAATTATGTGAACAATAGAAACAAAAACCTAACAGTTGGCCAATCGTGCCTTCAGTGAGCTGGGGCCCTGATTAATTTTTCCCCTGGAGGATTCCAGGGACTCTGGAGGAGATTTTAGACAGCCTGGGTTAGAAGAAGGGAGTGTGGGACCATCCTGTACCTGTGTCTGGGTTCCAAACACAAGATACTATAAAGTAAGATGCAATCTAGATGCTCCCCTCCCCCCCAGCAAGGAATCTCCCAGCATGCCCGGGGGAGAAGGAAGCAACTGGGGTTTCAGGAAGGGCAAAGGAGAGCAAGAGGCTACCGTAGAATTTGTGACTCCTTTTGCTGTGAGGATTGAGATTGGAAAGAGGGCAGAGGGAAGTAAGATGGAGGCAAGACCCCTGTCTGCCAAACTCCAGGGATCACCTCCAAAGTGCTCCAGTCACATACAGCTGAACAGAGCCCCCTGGGGTTGGGCACCATGGAGGTTTGAAGAACTGTTAAGGAGCTCTTAATACCATTCCACCTGCTTCAGGGCAACTCAGCACCCAGGCCATTTGCATGGCTGACCACCCAGATTCTACAACTTTCCTCAGTGGCTTTGATGCTTCATCTTGCAGTGATTCCTGCTAAGGTAAGGTCTCTCTTGCTGTGATGCATAAAAGCCTCTGGTTCCATCTGCACAGGGATGCGGCACTTCTGTCAGTCTCCTTCTATCAGGGGTTCTTAATTCATAATGCTGCTGGTCACAAACTGCTTAGAGAATCTCATAAAAGCCATGGTCCTCTTCCCCCTCAAAATGCACATACATAGACAATTTGGCATACAATTTCAGGGCATTTATGAACCTCATGGAACCATAGACAGATTCCATTAACAAGATACCTGCTTCAGAAGAACATCTCTAAGCTTTTAGGACAGTAAAAGTTTTTGAATAGCATTTTGCAGTGTGTAAAGCACTTTCACCATGCATTGTGTTAATCTTCGTAGTAATCCTGCTGAGGGAGGAATTATTATATTATTGTCCATATTCTGCGGACAAAGAAACTGAGACTCAAAGAATTCTGTCATTTTCCCACAGCTACTAGGAGGTGAAGTCAAAACTGGAATCCAGTCCTTCTGCCTGAGCTCTGCAAATGTTCACCGGGCCAGGTTTGTACTTTCCCTCTGACCTTTCTCCACTTTTCACAGCTGTGTTAGACTAAGACTTGTGAATCTGTATCTATTCTTATTTTGTGAGATGTATGGTGAATAGAGACTGGGGGGGTCTGGCTCCGAGAATGACCAGAGGCTCCCTGGGACAGGAGAGGGGACCTCCTAGGGAGCCTGGTCTTCAGGAGTCAAGGCTGTTTTCTAAGTTAATGATTGCACTTGACATTCCTGAAGCTCATCTGTGACTCGTCATGGCATCAGGGAGAAATACAGGAGTTACAGGATTCTAGGATTGGAGGCGACCCACAAGTTCATTTGTTTCTTAGATCTCCACGGAGGAAGGGAAGAAAACATCTCTTCCATCTCCTTACCCTCTACATCCAAGTGGCCAATATAACTATGACCCTAAATGACCTTTGAAGCTTCCTTTGAATATTAACAGGAGCTTCAGTTGCCTGATTTCTTAAACCTGTAGCTTGGCAGACAGTAGTGACATTAGAATAACTTTCTCTTTAATTTCCTTCCATAGATTTCCAAGGGAGTTTTTATAATATCATTTGCTCAATTCAATTCTAATGAATATGGATTAATTTTCTGCATTATAGCTATTGATCTTCAGCCATTGATCTGAGAAGGGAGTGTTACTGCTCATAAATCCCTCCATTCTGACTGAGGGTTCCCTGGGGGCAGGGATGGGGAGATGGGAGTAGCAAGAGATAGATGAGCTAGAGGGGTAGCTGAGCTCCAGCAGGGGTGAGCTGGGGGAATGATTGCAGGGGGTGGAGATGGAGGGGTGAATATTCCACTGAAGACTCACCTAATGTTCCGTCCAAATAATCTGATTTACTCTTCTCCACCCACAACCCACGATTTTCCATTTCTGGGCCTTTCCTTATGCCATGCTTCCCGCCCATCATGCCCTTCCTTCGTTCTCCCCTACTTGTACAAATTCTACCTAAGTTTCCAAATCCAGATCCAATGCCATATTTTTCATGAAGCTTTTCCTGGTTCCCTCCCCACCTATTGCTAATTGGAATATCTCAGTCTTTTATAGTCCCACACTGCTTTATCTCTTAGGGCACTTATCACTTTGTGTTATGTACACATCTTAATTTTAGTCTTTGGTCCAAAGAGATGGTCTTGTCATGATTCCAAAACAGGTAGATAACCCAGAAGCAGAAACCACCTTATGGATGGAGAGCTACAGGCAGTTCTGATATTGCTGGAGCACAGTGTGGTGGAGGCCAGATTCGAAGGAGGGGCTTCCATCTTTGTCCGCCATGTCATTGTAGAGATCCCCCTTGAAAGGTGTATTAGTCAGGGTCTAATCAGGAGACAAAAGCCATACCAGGTATTTTGAAAATTGTAAACATAGAGAATTAATGTAAAGAACAGTAAGTAGCTCAGAAGAATTGCTCACTAACTGAAAAGAGAACACTAGAGTGTCATGGAAGTAGCAACTGCAGGAAGCAGCCACCACCCCTAGAACTGGGACAACAAAGAGAAGAGGTTGGAGTTATTAAAACCTAGAATCTTGAAAGAGAGGACCCACAGAGCTGAAAGCCAGACTTCTAAGGAAAAGAAACTGCTTGGCTGGCACTGGTATTGCTGAGTTTGAAGGAAGGGCTCATGGGGTTGGGACTCAATCCTTCTAAGGGTGGGGGGGGGGGACCTGTATTGGAGAAACTTCAAACTATTCAACTGCTGCTTTGAAACAAGTTGCCATGACCAGATAGACAAGTCTGACCAGAACATGAAGCAAACAGGGCACCAACAGGAAGGGCCAAGTTTCTCTGTTCCTCCTGCAGCCCTGCAGTCTTCCTCCAGTGGCTCCAATGGACAGAGTTGGGCAGGGAGCCAGTGCACAGCAGAATCCCAGTATCACAAAGTGGAGTTTGGAAGGAAGGGTTCAAATCAGAAAGACAATTGGGGTGTTCCAGGGTATTCCTTTGGGTCCTCAGCATCTATACGCTCCTTTCTACACAGATTTGAACTTCCCCCAACCATAAAATGAATTGTTTTTTCACCTAACAAGATGCAACCATCTTTTGTACAAAGACATTCCCAACCTCTTCTCAAGATGAGGAGAGGCAAACTTTCAATAGTCATTGTATCCATCTCTGGGGGACAGTCACCTGTCCATTACCAGGTTGTGTTGACTACTCTCTTCAAAAGAGAGCTTCATCATCTGAGTATTTTCTTTTTTCTTTTTGTAAAGATGCAGTTTATTAGAACAAAAGGCCACAAAACATGAAGACTTAGCATGGAAGAAGTAAATGAACTCAAATGTCCTTTGACCACTTACAGAATGCGTTTCATGAAAGTATAAGATGTTTGATTATTCAGTCCTTGCCACCTCTTCGCTTTCAAAGAGAGTGTAAGGGGTCAGAAGATTGCCCCAAGTAGGCCTCAGGGTCAGACTGAAGTCAGTTTGTGGTGGGCGGACTTCATCCTCCTGTGTCTGCTGAGGTGAGACTTCTGGCTAAAGCCCTGTGCACACGTCTTGCACACATAAGGCTTCTTGCCCTGGTGTGTCATCTGATGTAAGACGAGGTGTGAATTTTGGGGAAAGCCTTGGCAATGCTCTCTGCATAAACAGGGCTTCTTTTCTGAGTGTACCCATTTGTGCGTGATTAAAGCTGACTTACCGCTAAAGCCGAGTCCATACTGCCTGCACAGGTAAGGCTTTTCCCTTGAGTCTTTCTGCCTGTGCCAGATGAGACCTGCCTGGTGACTGAAGCCTCGCCCACACTCCCTGCACACGTACGGCTTTTCCCCTGCGTGTGTCCTCCGGTGTCTGATGAGATTGGACTGCTGGTTGAAACCTCGCCTACCGTCCTTACACACAATGGGCTTATCCCCTGAGTGTATGTTCTGGTGTCTGTGAGGTGTGACTTGAGTCTAAAGCCTCACCCACACAGCCCACACACGTAAGGTTTCTCCCCAGTGTGTGTCCGCCTGTGTGAGATGAGGGTTGAATTCTGGCTGAAGCTGTGCCCACACACGCCACACACATAACGCTTCTCCTTGGAGTGTGTCCTCTGGTGTGAGATGAGGTTCGACCTGTCGCTGAAGCCCAGGCCACAGTCATTGCACACGATGGTCTTCTCCTCTAACTGTGTCCTCTGGTGTCTGACGACAGCTGGCTGAAGCCTTTCCCACACTCCTGGCACACGTAGGGCTTCTCCCCAGAGTGTGTCCCCTGGGGTATGATGAGGTTTGACTTCTGGCTGAAGCCCCGCCCACACTCACTGCACATGAAAGCCTTCTCGCCCAAGTGTGTCCTCTCATGTATGATGAGCATAAACTTCCAGTTAAAGCCTCACCCACACTCCCTGCATACGACAGGCTTCTCCCCTGAGTGTGCCTTCTGGTGTCTGGCAAGGCTTTTCCTTAGGCTAAAGCCCTTCTCACACACCCTGCACACATAAGGCTTCTCCCCTGAGTGTATCCTCTGGTAACTGAGCAGGTTTGTCATCTTGCTGAAGCCCAGTCCACACTCCCCAAAGTTGACTGGTCCAAATCCTAACACTTCTATCCTCTTCAACAGTCTGTCTGTTTCCTTGGAGTTCTCCCTCTGAGCTGGCTGGCCTCTACCTCCACGCCTTGGATGCCATCCCTAGAGCCTCTGGGGTGGCGGCCTGGGGAACGTGCCTGAAGTCCTTTTCTTTGTCTTTCCAAAGGCTTCTTCTCTCTCCTGACCTTCTGCTTTATCGTTCCGGGAACTTCCATCGGAGGCTTGCTGCTGGTCCCCCAGGCACGGATCTCCTGGCTGGGCAGGATCTTCTGCACACAAGCACGAGGAGATCCAGGGAGGATGACTACACAGCATATGCTGCATGCGGAATTTCTGACTGGAGAAATCCGGAGGGCAGAAAGGACTGAGGTGGGGTTCTGGCTTTGGTTCTGCTGGGCCAGTGGCCGGTGGGCATTTTCTCTCTTCTCTCCAGGTTTCCTTCCCTTGCTCCAGCTGGGTGATGAGTTTTGGTTTAGAAAATGGAATGCCCGGTGAGACCAGGTTGCTGTAATTCTCCAGCATCCCCTCCCGGTACAGGGATCTCTGAGCAGGGCTGAGCAGCTCCTGGGTGAAATCCATAGCCACATCTCTGAATGCCATGTGTGCCTGAGGCTGGGCTGTCAGGAGCCCAGGAGTCCTCCCCTGGCCCACCAGGCAGTCCTCTCTGAGCAGGCAGGAGCCACAGGCGTCAGAACGAGAACCGAAAGGTTCAGGAGAGTCAATGGAAACTCTCAAGATCCGGCAGGGTAGGGTTTCCTCTTACTTAAAGGCATCAGGAATGGACCTGCTTTCCGCGCGGAGAAGGGCACGGCTGCGGCGAGGGTCCCGCTGGAGCCACACTCACCAGCGCCACCAAAGAACAAGGGGTCATTCGAGCCCCCGGTGGGGGGGGACGGGGGCACTCCAGCAGGACGCCAGGACTACACTACCCAGAATCCTCGGGCCGCGCCGGGACCACGCCTCCCAGCATGCTCGGTGACCCCAAGAGCGTCGCCCGCCAGCCGCTCCCATCGGCCTCTGAGGGAGCAGCTTTTGGGGAACATGCTCCAGCCACCGGAGAATGGCCACTGTAGCGCTCGGATTCCCCTTTTTTTCCCCTTAAAACCACGTGGATAAAACATGTAGCGAATCCCGGGTGAAGCTTCTCTCCGTGCCGTCCATCTGAGTATTTTCTTCTTTATTGCAAAGTTAACCTCTAACAACGTATATGACAACAAGGGAAGGAGGACAGAAAGTAAAATAACACACACACACATACACAGGAAGAAGAAAATATGCACTGCTATAGTCCTTGTCCGTATACCTGGTCATAAAGTATATATATCAAAGTAAATTATACAAATAAATTACATATAAATAAATTAAATTAAATATATATATATTCCTTCTTACACTACCTGTTCACATTTTTGTGTTTTCATCATCCTCATCCAGGATATTATCTGGTCAGTGTTATTTTACCTGGTGGAGTGTGGGAGTGACCCCAAACTTTATTCCTGACGAGTCCAAGTCCTTAGAGATTCTGTGTACTTGTGGTTGCTGTGATTTTGCATTACTGTTTACTCTTGGGCTCAAAAGTAGTGAGGGATGTCCCTGAGAATGCCCTAGGCTCCAGACAAAGTCTTTTCTGCAATTAAATTTCCTTTTGGTATTAATCGTCCCAAATAGTAGAGTAATGCTCGCTTTTTTGCCTGTTGCTTCAGTGGCACAAGGACCCCAGAATGGCCAGGGGGAAGTCTCAAATTCTAACTCAGTGGAACCATTGGTATTTATCCTGGTGGAAGATTTTCTCCCTTGGAAACCAAGACCTCCAAACTAGCAGAGCTCAAAGTTGTAGTGACAGGAAGCAAAAATGCTGAGAGTTTTTAGGTGTCAGAGTGAGAGGAGGTACTCTCACTTCCTGCCCTTGATTCTAAGATCTCTGCATCCTATTATGGAAGATTTCTATGTAGCACCATATATTGGTCACTGAGTCAAAGTACATACTGCATTCTGTAAGACAGACCCCATTTTTTCCAGAGGGTTGTCTCCCAACTGGAACCATAGCTAAGGCTCCAGTAGCTCATTCCAAGATTCTTTGGGACCATTTGTTTCTGGTTGATGAGCTATGTAATAAGAATGAATTCCACGGGCCTGAGCCCATTGCCACACTTCTTTTGCTGAGAAATGAATTCCTTGATTAGAAGCAATGTTGTGAGGAATACCATGATGGCGAATAAGGCATTTTATAAGTCCATGGATGGTGGTGCTAGCAGAAGTGTTACAAGCAAGGACAGCAAATCCAAACCCAGGATATGTGTCTATCCCGCTGAGGACAACTCTTTGTCCCCTCCACGATGGAAGGGGTCCAATTATTTAAACTGCCCCTGCTCTCCCTGGGAAATGATGCCACACAGGAGGCTCAGTGTTGTTCTCTGCTTTTGGCAAGTTGGGCACTCAGCAAGAGTGAAAAGCAAGTCAGCCTTGGAGACACAAAGTGCATGTTGTCAATCCCATGAGTAACCTGCATCCATGCCACCATGGCCGCTTTGTACCTAGGTCCACTGAGCAAGTACTAGGGGGCCTGGGGAATAGTCTGACATGCAGAGAATGTGAGCATTCATAAGGCATACAGATATCTACCTAGCTTCGTATTCAGCCCAAGGGTCACCCCAAATTAAAGGTCATTGCATTGGCAAGAAAAGCCCTCCCCCAACCTCTGCTTCTATGTGGGTATTGGTAAAGCTGGATTCAAGATCAACAGGTGGGGTCTGCCCACCTGGCCCTTCTTGGGGAAGTATTTTTTCCTCCAGAGTCTTTGTAGTACTGTCTGACTGTATAATTTCTTTGGCACTGAGCTCTGGCTGCCTTGTGTTATTCTTTACTTGAAAATATATGCTTAAAAACAAATTTAAATTAGTACTTGAGGGTAGCAACCATAGTGAGCACATCTTGATATCACCAGAGACTCACTCTGTGGCTCTTACTCAATAAAGTAAAAAGCAAGATGCAGGGGAAAGTTTGATATTTAAGATGAGAAGCCCTAGGTTTGAGGCTTCCTCTTCTGCTTCTCCACGTGACCTTAGACAAGTCTTAGCACACTCCCTATGACGCCATCACGTATTCTGCCTGAACCACATGATGTTTATTGGTTCCATGCCTTGCTTATGCTGAACCTTCCCCATTTTAATGAAAGAAGATGCCTTCATTATCTGAGTGGAGATACGAGTCTAGTAAGTTTCAGAGTTCCCTTTAAAAGAGAGACTAGTCACAATCTCTGAAAAGACTCAAAGCAGGCGATTAATAAAGGAAACTACTGTTGCTTAGTTGGTCCCAAAGTTGTAATTGATATTCATCATCTTTCTCTCCTCCCAACCATTCTGGATTTCCTGAGTATTCTGACTGGTCTTGGTAAGGACACCCAGCCATTCATCCATGAGGTATCTTAGCCCTTGTTGGGCTATTGTTTCTATAATTGCATACTAAGTATTATCTCTGGGCATAAAAGCACTGAGTGACATACCTGTGAACAACTTGGGTACCAGACACACTCTTCCCTGCCCTTATTGTGTGGCAGCAACTCTAACTTATGATAATCAGGGTAGGTTTCCCTGCCATTAAATTAACACGTTTCTTTGCCTCTTAGTTCATTGGTATGAGGGACTCAAAATAGCCAAATTCACAACTTTCAGTTCAGTGGAACCCTTACCGTGACCCCTGAAAAAAGTATTCTGCCCCTGGGAACAAGGACCTCTAACCTGGCTAGCGTAATGATGTGAAGTTAGGAAGGACAAATTCTGTATTTGAGTCACTGGAAGTGATGGTGAGAGTGATCGCTCCTATTTCTTCCCCTTGATTCCCACTTCCATTAATTCTAGCTATTGGAGTACAGCACCATATGTAGGTTATTACTTCGATACATATAATGTATCTTCATCTCGACCCTTCGCTGGCACCTTGAGCATTAAAGACTAGTCACTGCTTGATTGGACTGGCTGTTTCTGGGTGATGGGGTACTTGGTTTAACCAGGGTACCCCATGATCATGTGTCCATTTGTGTACCTCCTTCGACATAAAATAGGAGCTTTGATCCAAGGCAGTGCTATATGGGAGACCATGTTGATAGGTTAGGCATACTATAAGCCCTTGGATGGCAGTGCCAGTGGAGGTTTTGTAGGCAGGAAGTCACACTTATATTGAGAGTATCAATTTCAGCAAGGACAAATGGATGTCTCCTGCAGAGAGCAAGGAGTCTGATGTAATTGAAGGTCTCCAAGTGGCTGGCTGATCTCCTTCAGAAATTGTGCCATATCAAGGGTTCATGCTAGGTCTCTACTGCTGGCACGTCAGGCAGTCATCACTGAAAATAGGTAAATCAGTCATGATGAGAGGAAGCCTATGCTTTGGGGCCCTGTGTGGTTTCTATCCTTGCCACACTGTCACTCTGTTCATGAGATCATTGCATCAGCACTTGTTGGCTGGGGAGATGGGTTGGCTGATTTCACAGGACAATTCTACCTGGCTGTTGAGGGCTGCTTTTATAGTGAATGACCTCTGCTGAGCATGAGGAGATACAAAGATCTGCATATTTAGTGCCCACCTATGTGCCCACAGGTCTATGTAACTCTTCACCAGACCTCCTTGTCTCTGATCTTCCAATTCTTTTCCTTCCAGGCTCCTTCCAACCAAGCCATCTGCTACCCAGAGATCATGTATATACACAGCTCAGGTTTCTTTTCCTTCACCCACAGTAAATGATGAAGCATAATGTTCCTTGTCTGCCCTCTGGGAATATTTACCACTGAGAAAATTTCCTTTTGTCACTGTTGAGTAGGGCTTTAATGCAGCAGCAAGTTTGGCTAGTACTATCATATTGCACTCTTTACAAACCAGCCTGAGGTCTTTTTTTTTTTTTTCCCTTGGTTCGTTTAAGAACTCTTCTACCCCATGAGGTAATAAACGTGAATTGGGGCAGAGGAATCAGTAAACATATAGCAGACATGGGAGTCTGGCTCACGTAGTACAACTGACTTGTATTTTCTGGATCTGCTCTGCCTCAATCTGAAATGTGCCATTTGCATTGCATAATGGATTGCTGTTATGCCCACTCAACCTTATAACTTGGTGGATCTGATGATACCCACACTATAATGGGCAGCTCTGGTTATGCAATTCGTTGATTTCATATGGGTTCAGTCTCTACTAGGGCTACTAATAACATGTCAGAGGTCTCACCAATTGGTGCTTGCAAAAGATTCCACTAAATACCGCTGTACGTTATGGATACATTTCTCTGCCTCTTGTTCATATGGTCTAAGTGACATGACAACTTGCACACACAGCCTGGATATGCTACAGAGGCTGTTCTTTTTGAAAGCCTTCAAAGTCACCTCATAATGGATCAAAACAGTATTCCCAAGGGCATGTTCTTACACCAATGCAAATGGTAGGAGGAATGAGATATAAGAACTTGTCATTTATCTTAGAGAAAATGTCTCAACCTGCCCCAGACCACCAGCATCCCCCAAATTTTCTATATATGGCAGAATCCTTAATCTTCGTGGAATTTCTTATTTGTTGCACTCATTTTTCCCTAGGCCATCTATAGTAGTGCTAACTGAAAGTGTGGTTTGTGGACTGGTGCCAGTTTGTGAACTGTTTGTTACTGCTCTGCAATGAGGTAAATGCAGAAATTGAGAGGTATGCTTTTAGAAAATTCTACAGCAATTTGACATTGCTGTGACATCTAAGTTCATGATTGGTGGAGTTCTTATTTTACGAGGTTAGACCAGTGTGGGTGTTATTGAACTCACACAAACTTGTGTATATGCTATATGATATTTTAAGGTTAGTTTGTCCATTGTAATCCCTGTGTATAAATCATAAATATACAGTTGTCTACTATCTTGATAGTAGACCTTCAGAAGTTCGGCAGAATGTCAAGGTGAACAAGGTCCTTGTGCACTACACCTTAGTGAAGAGTTAATATAGCCCTTTGGAAATACAGTGCCTGTGTACTGCTGCCCTGACTATGTAAATGCACACTATTTTTTTCATCTTTCCTGCTGATGGGGATCAAGAATACATTTGCCAAATCATTAGCTATAGTCCAAACTGGGTTGATCTAATCCTGGATAGATATCACGTCTGCCATATCAGCTGCAATTGGGACAACAACCTTGTTAAGTTTAGTCATAAACTATCATCTGTCACAATCAGCCACATTTTCACAGGGCTGAGGTTTGAAAAGGGATAAGATGTGGACTATTACCCCCACACCTTATAATTCTTTGATGCTGGTGGGAACTTCTGCAATACTCCAGTTGCAGTACTGTTTCTGATATACTATCTTGGCCAGAGGTGGTTTCAGGGGTTTCCACTTCACTCCTCCCTCCCGCCCCCCACCCTAATAACTTTTAATCCAGGGAAACAATATAAATATTCTGCCAGATGCCAAAGTAACCACAGAGTGGCTTGATAGCCTCAAGTGACTCACTGAGGAAGGGCCTGAGCTCAAACTCCATTCATCATTTGTCCTCCAAAACCTCTACTTTTTCTTCCACTTTTATTGATATATAATTGACATACATCATTGTATAAATTTAAGGTGTACAGCATATTGATTTGACCTACACACTTCATGAAATGATTGCCACAAATTTAGTGAACATCCATAATCTCATATAGATAGAAAATTAAAGAAATAGAAAAAATATTTTTCCCTTGTGATGAGAACTCTTATGATTTACTCTTTTAGCAACTTTCATATATAAAAAACAGCAGTATACTAATTATATTTATCATGTAGTACATTACATCCTTAGAACTTATTTATCTTATAACTGGAAGTTTGTACTTTTGATTGCCCATTCCACCCTGTCTAGCAACCACCTGTTTGTTCTCTGCATGCATGACTCTGTTTAGGTTTTGTAATGTTTGTTCATTTGTTTTGTTTTTAAAATTTCACATGTAAGTGAAACCATACAGTATTTGTCTTTCTCTGTCTGACTTATTTCACTTAGCATAATACCCTCTAGGCCCATCCATATTTTTGAAAATGGCAAGATTTCTTTTTTTTTTTTTGCCATACCACACAGCATGCGGGATCTTATTTCCCTGACCAGGGACTGAACCCGTACCCCTGCAGTGGAAGTGCAGAGTCTTAACCACTGGACTGCCAGGGAAGTCCCAGATTTCATTCTTTTTTATGGTTGAGTTATATTCCATTGTGTGTGTGTGTGTGTGTGTGTGTGTGTGTGTGTGTGTGTGTATACACCACATCTTCATTATCCATTCATCTATTCATGGACACTTAAGTTGCCTTCATATCTTGGTTATTGTGAATAATGCTGCAATGAACATAAGGGTACATATATCTTTTCAAATTAGTGTTTTTGTTTTCTTTGGATACTCAGGAGTGGAATTGCTGGGCTATATGGTAATTCTACTTTTAATATTTTGAGGAACCTCCATACAGTTTTCCATAGTGGCTGCACCAATTTATATCCCCACAAACAGTGCAGGAGAGTTCCCTTTTCTCCACATCCTTGACAATACTTGTTATTTGTTGCCTTTTTGATATTAGCCTTTCTGACAGGTGTGAGGTGATATCTCATTGTGTTTTTGATTTGCTCTTCTCTGATGATTAGTGATGTTGAACATCTTTTCATGTGCTTGCTGGTGATCTGTATGTATTATTTGGAAAAATGTCTATTCAAATCTTCCGCTCATTTTTCAGTTGGGTTGTTTGTTTTTTGATGTTGACTTGTTTGAGTTCTTTGTATACGTTGGATATTAACGTCTTATCAGATACAGCATTTGCAAATATCTTTTCCTATTCAGTAGGTGAATTTTTTTTTTGGTTGATAGCTTCCTTTGCTGAGCAAAGGCTATTTAGTTTGATGTAGTCCTTTTTGTTTATTTTTGCTTTTGTTTCTCTTGTCTGAGGATGCATATTCAAAAAATATGAATAAGACTGATGTCAAAGAGCATATTGCCTATGTTTTCTTCTAGAAGTTTTATGGTTTCAGATCTTACATGTAAGTCTTTAATCTATTTTAAACTTATTTTTGTTCATGGTGTGAGAAAGTTGCCCATATAAGTGTGGGCTCATTTCTGGGCTGTCTATTCTGTTGCACTGATCTATGTGTCTTTTTGTGTGTGTGTGGGGGTGCCCTTACCATACTGTGTTGGTTATTGTAGCTTTGTAATGTAGTTTGAAATCAAGGAGTGTAATACCTCCAGCTTTTTCTTTCTCAAGATGTTTTGGCTATTTGGGGTATTTTGTGTTTCCATATATATTTTAAGATTATTTGTTCTAGTTCTGTGAAAAATGCCATAAGTATTTTGACAGGGATTGCATTGAAACTCTAGACTACCTTGCGTGGTATGGTCATTTTAACATTATTAATTATTCCAACCCATGAGCATGGTCTATCTTTACATCTGTTTGTGTTGTCCTCAACTTATTTCATCAGTATCTTATAATTTTCTGAGTACAAGTCTTTTACCTCCTTAGTTAGATTTATTCTTAAGTATTTTATTCTTTTTGATGCAATTGTAAATAGGACTGTTTTCTTAATTCTCTTTCTGATAGTTCATTGTTAGTGTATAGAAATGCAACAGATTTCTGTATATTAATTTTGTATCCTGTAACTTTACCAAATTCCTTGATGAAGTCTGGTAGTTTTTTGGTAGCATCTTTAGGATTTTCTATATATAGTATCATGTCATGTGCAAACAGTGAATATCTTACTTCTTTCTTTCTAATTTGGATTCATTTCATTTCTTTTTTTTTTTTTTTTTTTTTTGCAGTACGCGGGCCTCTCACTGTTGTGGCCTCTCCCGTTGCGGAGCACAGGCTCTGGATGCTCAGGCTCCGCGGCCATGGCTCATGGGCCTAACTGCTCCGCAGCATGTGGGATCTTCCCAGACCAGGGCATGAACCCGTGTCCCCTGCATCGGCAGGCAGACTCTCAACCACTGTGCCACCAGGGAAGCCCTCATTTCTTTTTCTTGTCTGATTGCTGTGGCTAGGACTTCCAATACTTTGTTGACTAAACATGGCAAGAGTGGGCATCCTTGTCTTGTTCCTGATCTTAGAGGAAGTGCTTTCAGCTTTTCACCATAGAGTATGATATTATATATGGCCTTTATCATGTTGAGGTATGTTCCCTCTATACCTGCTCTGTTGAGAGTTTTTCTAAATCATAAATGGATGTTAAATTTTGTCAAAAGCTTTATCCATATCTAATGAGATGATTGTAGGATTTTTATTCTTCAGTTTGTTAACATTGTGTATCGCATTGATTGATTTGCAGATATTGAGCTTCCTTGCATCCCTGGGATAAATCCCACTTGAATATGGTGTATGATCCTTTTAACATATCATTGAATTCAGATTACTAATATCTTGTTGAGGGTTTTTTGAATCTATGTTTATCAGTGATATTAGTCTATAATTTTTTTTTGTGTGTGCTATTTTTTCTGGTTTTGGTATCAGGGTGATGCTGGCCTCAGAATGAGTTTGGAAGTGCTCCTTCCCCTGAAATTTTTTGGAATAGTTTGAGAAGGTTAGGTGTTAACTCTCGTCTAAATGTTTGGTAGAATTCACCTGTGATTCTCTCTGGTCCTGGACTCTTATTTATTGGGAGTTTTTATTCCTGATTCAATTTAATTACTGATAATTTGTCTGTTCATATTTTCTATTTCTTCCTGCTTCAGTTTTAGGAGATTGTACATTTCTAGGAATTTGTCCATTTCCTCTAGGTTTTCCATTTTACTCTCATATAATTGTTCATAGTAATCTCTTATGATCCTTTGTATTTCTGTGATTTCAATTGTAAATTCTTTTTTATATCTGATTTTATTGATTTGGGCCCTCTCTCTTTTTTCTCGATGAGTCTGGCTAATGGTTTATCAATTTTGTTTTGTCTTTTCAAAGAACCAGCTTTTAGTGTTATTGATCTTTCCTATTTTTTTAAAGTCTCCATTTCATTTATTTATGCTCTGATCTTTATGATTTCTTTCCTTCTACTAACTTTTGGCTTTGCTTGTTCTTCTCTTTCTAGTTTATTTAGGTGTAAGGTTAGGTTGTTTATTTGAGATTTTTCTTGTTTCCTGACGTAGACTTGTATTGCTATGAACTTCCCTCTAAAACTCCTTTTGCTGCATCCCATAGATTTTGGATAATTGTTTTTTTTATTTTTTTAATTTGTCTCCAGATATCTTTTATTTCTTCTTTGATTTTGTCAGTGATCCAGTGGTTGTGTAATAGCATATTGTTTAGCCTCCACATATTTGTGCTTTTTGCAGTTTTTTTGTAGTCAATTTCTAGTCTTACAGCATTGTAGTCAGAAAAGATACTTGATATGTGACCTATCCTGCAGAATGTTCCATTTGAACTTGAAAATAGTGTGTATTCTGCTGCTTTTGGATGGAATGTTCTATATATATCTATTAAGGCCACCTGTCTAATGTGTCATTTAAGACCAGTGTTTCCTTATTGGTTTTCTGTCCAAATGATATCCCATTGATGTAAATGAGGTATTAAAGTCCTCTACTATTATTGTGTCACTGTCATTTCTCCCTTTGTGTCTTTTAATATTTTTTATGTATTTAGATGCTTCTATGTTAGGTGCATATAAATTTATATTGTTATAGTTTCTTCTTGGATTGATCCCTTGATCATTATGTAATATTCTTCTTTGTCTCTTGTAACTGTGTTTATTAAAGTCTATTTTGTTTGACATAAGTATTGCTACTTCAGCTTTCTCTTCTATTTGTGTGGAATACCTTTTTCCATCCCCTCACTTTCAGACTGTGTGTGTCTTTAGATCTGCATTTTGTAGGCTATATATATATATATATATATATATGTTTTGTTTTTGTATCCATTCAGCCCCTCTATATCTTTTGATTGGAGCATATAGTCCATTTACACTTAAAGTAATTATTGATAGGTATGGACATTGCCATTTTGTTAATTTGGGGGAATTGTTTTTGTAATTCTTTTTTGTTCCTTTCTTTTTCTTTTGTTCTCTTCCCTTGTGACTTGGTGACTATCTTTAGTGTTATGTTTGAATTCTTTTCTCTTTTTTTGTTTTTGTTTTTTGCGGTACACGGGCCTCTCACTGTTGTGGCCTCTCCCGTTGTGGAGCACAGGCTCCGGATGCGCAGGCTCAGTGGCCATGGCTCACAGGCCCAGCCACTCCGTGGCATGTGGGATCTTCCCAGATTGGGGCACGAACCTGTGTCCCCTGTATCGGCAGGTGGACTCTCAACCACTGCGCCACCAGGGAAACCCTCTTTTCTCTTTTTTTGTATGTATTATAGATTTTTGGCTACCCTGAGATTTATATATAGCAGTCTACATATATATGATTATTTTAAGTTGCTGATCTCTTAAGTTCGAATGCATTTTAACAACCCTTCATTTTTACTCTCCCCACCCCACATTTACTGTTTTTCACATCATATATCTTTTTGTTTTGTGGATCCCTTAACTACTTATTGTGACATAGATGATTTTACTTCTTTTGTCTTTTAACCTTCCAACTAACTTTATATGTGGTCAATTTAGTACCTTTACTGTATATTTGCCTTTACCAATGAGATTTTTCCTTTCATAAGTTTCTTATTTCTAGTTGTAGCCTTTCCTTTTCCACTTAGATAAGTTTCTTTAACATTTCTTGTAAGGCTGGTTTGGTGATGCTGAATTCTTTCAGCTTTCACTTCTCTGTAAAACTTTTGATCTCTCCTTCAAATCTGAATGAAAGTCTTACTGGATAGAATATACTTGGTTGTAGGTTTTCCCCTTTCATCACTTTAAATATATCATGCCACTCCCTTATGGCCTGCAGAGTTTCTGTTGAAAAGTCAGCTGATTGCATTATGGGAGTTCCTTGGTACATAATTTTTTGCTTTTCCCTTGCTGCTTTTAATATTCTCTATTTATCTTTAATTTTTGTCATTTTAATTACAATGTGTCTTGGTGTGATCCTCTTTGGGTTGATCCTGTTTGGGACTCTCTGTGTGTCCTGGGCCTGGATGTCTGTTTCCTTTCCCAGGTTAGGGAAGTTTTCAGCTATTATCACTTCAAATATGTTTTCTCCCCCTTTTTTCTCTCTTTTCTCCTTCTGAGACTTATGTAATATAAATGTTAGTACACTTGATGGTGTCCCAGAAATCTCTTATACTGTCCTAATTTTTAAAGTTCTTTTTTCTGTTTAGCTTCAGTGATTTCCACTACTCTGTCTTCCAGTTTGCTGATCTATTCCTCTGAATCATCCAATCTATTGTTTATTCCTCCTAGTATAGTTTTCATTTCAGTTATTGTATTCTTCAGCTCTATGTTGTTCTTCTTTATATTTTCTATCTCTGTTAAAAACTTCTAATTTCTCACTCCATTCATTTTTCTCCTGAATTCTTTAAGCATCTTTATGATCATTTCCTTGAACTCTTTATTGGGTAGGTTGCTTATCTCCACTTCATTTAGTTCTTCTGTGGTTTTATCTTGTTCTTTCATTTGGAACATATTTCTCTGTCACCTTATTTTGCCTAATTTTCTATTTTTATTTCTATGTATTTGGAAAGTTGGTTATGTTTCCTGATCTTGGAGAAGTGGCCTTTTATATGAGATGTCCTATGCATCCCAGCAGTGTACTCCCGTCTGACCACTTAGAGCTATATGCTCCAGGATTGCCTCCCATGTGGGCTGCATGGGCCCTTCTCTTGTAGTGGGCTGACTACTGTGGGCAGTCTGGTAGGCATGGATGGTCCCTGGTCTTGTTGGTTGCCAGGTCCTGCCTTGTGTTGAGGCTGCTGGCCACTGGTGGACAGGACTGGGTCATGAGTCAACTGGCTGCAGAGCCCCAGGCGTCCTGGGACTAGTGCTGGCCCACTAGTAGATGGAGCTAGGTCCTGGGATGGGTGGTTGTGGGGCTCTAGAGGGTCCCAGGGCTGGCGTTGACCCACTGGTTGGCAGGGTAGGGGTCAAGTGGGTTCTGGGCCAAGAGCCAGCTCACTGGTGGGTGAAGCTGGGTTCTGGGGTCTGTGGTTGCAGGGCCCTGGGAGTACTGGATTTGGTGTTGGCCCACTGGTGGATGGGACTGGGTTCTGGGTTCTTTGGGAATTCAGGTATTCCTAAGGCAACCTGCCTGCTGGTGGGTGGGACTGTGTCCCCACCCAGCTAGCTGGTTGGTATGAGATGTCCCAGTACTGGTGCTGACAGGCTGGGAGGTTGGGCCAAGTCCTGGTGCTAAAAAGTCAGAGGGAGGATTCCAAAATTGTGCTTGCCAGCACCAGTGTTCTTGTGGTAGTAGAAACTCCCCCCAAATGGCTTCTGCCAGTGTCTATGTCCCAAAGGTGAGCTCCAGTTGCTTCCTGCCTCCCTGGGAGGCTCTCCAAGATCGACAGGTGGGTTTGACCCAAGCTCCTTTCAAATTACTGCTTCTGTCTTGGGTCTCATAACATATGAGATTTTGTGTGCACCCTTTAAGAGTGGAGTCTTTATTTCCTACAATCTTCTGGCTCTACCCAAAGTGAGCCCTGTTGGACTTCAAAGCCAAATGTCCTGGGGTCTCATCTTCCTGTTGCAGGACCCCTGGGCTGGGGAGCCTGATACAGACTTTGGACCCCTTATTCCCTGGGGAGAACCTCTGCAATTGTAATTATCCTCCCATTTGTGGGTTTCTCACCTGGGGGTATGGGTCTTGACTATACCGCATCTCTGTCCCTCTACCCATCTTGTTTTCTTCCTTCTTTATATCTTTTGTTGTAGAAGATTGTTTTCTGATACTCCTCAGGTCTTTCTCATCAATAGCTGCTCTGTAAATAGTTGTAATTTTGGTGTGCCCATAGGAGGAGGTGAGCTCAGGGTCTTCCTACTCTGCCATCTTGGTCACACCCCACCCCCAAACCTCTACTCTAATCAGAGGATTGTGATGGCATTTTGGGTTCTCTGGCATTGGAGTCAGCTGAAATCCTGTATCTAATGGTCCTTGAACAGTTAAGATATTTCCTTTCCCCTGGGGCACAATCATCCTGGCAAATGCCTTGTGTCACTCTAGGGAAGGATTGGGGTAGTACAGGCTGTATATACTTGTGATGACATTGTAGGATCTTTCCACAATATGACACAGACTCCACTTCATCCATGGGCTCTGGATATGCCCAATCTGAAAATTGGATGAAGGCCTAGAAATTTCCACTGTGGCAGCTGATGGCAGCCTTCTGCTTTCCAGCACTTGATTTTTTAAAAAGATTATAAAACCAGCATGATACCATAGGGAGCTTTCTTTTTCTCCATGATCAGTTAGCCAATACCACAGATCCCTGCAGTTCAGCGCTCCTCCCCCACCTCCCCCTCCCCACCCCGCAATTGCCTCAGACCTTGCAAACTCTTTTGGTAATTACATCCATTTTGCTGTTGATGGTTAAGTGCTGATACCTGCCCTATGTCATTTAAAATCCCATGATCCCCCAATTCTATTAGTGAAGGTTCAATCAGAGAAGGTGAATAAGTAGGAAATACATATCAAGAGATTTATTATAAGGAATTGGCATACATGATCGTGGGGGCTGGCTAGGCAAGTCTGGAATCTGTAGGGAGGCTACCAGGAAGGGTAGGCTGTAAGACTTAGCCATGAGCTAAAGCTGCTGTCTACAAGAATTTCTTCTTCTCTCAGGGAAGCTGCAGTCCTGCTTTTAAGGCCTTTCAACTGATTAAATTACACCTACTCTGATTATCTAGGATAATCTTTCTTACTTAGAGTCTACTGATTATAGACTTTAATCATATCCACAAAATATCTTTCCACCAACATCTAGATTAGTGCTCTATTGGACAACTGGGGACTGCAGCCTTGCCAAGCTGACATGTCAAAATGACCATCACAGGGCTTCCCTGGTGGCGCAGTGGTTGAGAGTCTGCCTGCCGATTCAGGGGACGCAGGTTCGTGCCCTGGTCCGGGAAGATCCCACATGCCGCGGAGCGGCTGGGCCCGTGAGCCATGGCCGCTGAGCCTACGCATCCGGAGCCTATGCTCCGCAACGGGAGAGGCCACAACAGTGAGAGGCCCGCGTACCGCAAAAAAAAAAAAAAAAAGTGACCCTCACAGACCACCCCCGGCCAGCTTGGCACCCATACACATCTCAGACATATTTAATATACAAATAATAATGTAACAATGTCCTACTCCTATCTAACACGCTACAACTATCCTGAGAACAACCAAAATTATACCAACATTTTCCGCAGAAGAGATTTCAAAGTCCTTAGATGGGTGTTCACTCTTTTCTTTGTCTTGTATCTTAAATACTGAGATATAAAGTTAACTTTTTTTTTTTCTTTCTTTTTCCGGTACGCGGGCCTCTCACTGTTGTGACCTTTCCCGTTGCGGAGCACAGGCTCCGGACGCGCAGGTTCAGCAGGTTCACGGGCCCAGCCGCTCTGCGGCATGTGGGATCTTCCCGGACCAGGGCACGAACCCGCGTCCCCTGCATCGGCAGGCGGACTCTCAACCACTGCGCCACCAGGGAAGCCCAACTATTATTAATACATCTGATATTAGATGATAAGTGAATAAGAGAAGGAAAATATTATATACTATATTTATATATTTATATTAATAATAAATATAAATTCCATATTTATTATAAATTATAATATGCTATATTATAAATATATTTATTTAAAATATAATATACATTTAAAAGTAAATTTAAATATCTATATTAAAATATTTTATACAAATATTATATCTATATTTCATAACAGAATAAGGAAGAAATACTCATAACTATTATAATCTTTGTTTCTAAAACTGGTCACATGATCATAGATGGTATGCATAATTATCTTTTCCTGTTCATTTTACATTCTTTTTGTCCTCAACAGCACTTTAGTTTGTCTTACTTCTTTGCCTCGTCAAGTGACCTAGACCTTCATTCCTAAAGTTTCTGGGCCATTAGCAGTCCTGCTTGAACTGAGTTGTGGCAGTTTTCCACTGACTTTAATCACAGCACACGGAAGTACTAAGAGAGTCTTAAAGGATCTCCTGTATCCCAGACATACTTTTTTCTTATCTCCGTTGTGTAATGGCAACCCAGTTTCCCTTAAAAATTAGGATCAATCATCTCACTAGTATGGCAACCCACTTCTTTGCTTGTTGATTCAGAGATGTGAGGAGCCCCAAGTGGCTGCGTGGTCCAATTCAACGAAATCATTGTTGTTTCTCCTAGTGGAAGCATTCTTCTCTTTGGAACTAAGATCTCTAGACAAGCAGAGCCTAAAGTCACAGGGAAAGGAAGCAAACTAGCAGATCTATGAATCCACTAAGCATCTAGTGGATCACTAGGGTAATGGTTAACAGAGCCACTCCCATTTCCATTCTTTGCTTCCTAGATCCATGAAGCCTGACTATGGGAAAAACAGCACCATATTAGGGGATGCTGATTCAGAGCACATATAACCTTCTGGAGAAGTTTGCTCCAGCCCCACATGGTATTTCTGCTTAGCTGGCACCATAACTGAGTATTCAAAAGGCTGTTCCACTGTTCTCTCAAGTCAGATGCTTTAGGATGATGGAAAACATGGTAAGATCAGTGAATTCCATGAGTGTGGGCCCATTATTGCACTTAATTTACTGTGAAGTGAGTTCCTTGATAAGAAGCAATGCTGTGTAGAATACCATGATGGTAGATAAGAATTTTATAAATCCATGAATGGTAGTTTTGTCAGAAACATTGGGGGCAGAGAAGGTAAATCCTTGTCCAGAGTAAGGGTCTGTTCCAGTAAGAACAAAAGATGCACCTTCCATAATGAAAGTGGCCCAATGTAATTAATCTGCCACTGGTAGCTTGCTGATTGTCCTGGTGAATGGTGCCATATCAAGGACTAGTGTTGATCTTTGCTGATGGCAGATTGGACACTCAGCAGTGGCTGTAGTCTTGTCAGCCTTAGTGAGTGGAAGTCCCTGTTGCTGAGGGCGTGCATCACCTCCATCCCTGCATGATGGCCACTTTGTTCATGAGCCCATTTAGCCATGAGGAAAGAAGATGCCTGTATGTGCAGAGTGGTCATCCTATCTACTAAATTATTAAAATATCCTCTGCTGAGGTTACCGTTTGGTGAGTACTCACATGGGACACAGCTACCTTCACATTATTGCCCATTCAGAGAGGTCTATTCATATACCTATTTCCCAAACCTCCTTGTCATTAATTTTCTTCCTTTTTTTTGGATAAATCAGTCTTTATTCCATCTTAAAATAATTAGTAACATTTCCTACTTCCCCTCTGCTTTACCCACTGCCACTGCCATCCACCACCCCACGTCTCTCTGATCCTGTTTGCAGCAGAACGTTGAAGGTATTATCTGTGACTCGTGGTGTCAGTTCTCCCCTTGGTCTTACACTCGCTCCGTTCAGACTTTCACCTCCACTACCATTGACACTGTAATTGTCAAGATATCCTTGTCATTAATTTCCTAATTGTGTTACTTCTAGGTCCCTGACCACCCAGACAAATCATTGGCTACAGCCCAAGAATTGGTATAGACTTGTACTTCTGACCATTTCTATTTCCAGGCAACATGAACAATCAGGTACACAGCTTGAAGTTCTGCCCACTGGGAGGATTTCTCACCACTGTCCTTCTGAGATGTTCCAGAAAGGGGGCTTTTAATACTATACCTGTCCATTTGGAGGTGGTGCCTGTGTATCACGTACACAGGCACCATCTGTAAACTAGCTTGAGTTTTCTCTTCCTCAGTTAGCTGGCCATAGAGAACTCCCCATGAGGCCAAGGTGCGGGCCTAGAGAAAGAAATGAACGTAGAAGGAGTAGGGGTCTTGAGCACTTGGACTATTTCCTCATGCTGCTTACTTGTGACTTTAGGACCTGCTTGAGCCTGATCTCATGTAGGCCATTTCTATTTTGTAATAGAGTGATGGTTTATACACCCAGCTTTATTTCTTGGTGAGTCATATATCACCCAGTCCATGAAAGCACCTCAAGTGGAATGCAAGGTAACTTGGTGGCCCATGGCTAGGTGTTCAACCTCTACTGAGGCCCAGTAGCAAGCCAAAAGTAGTTTTGCAAAAGGATAGTAGTTATTCCTAAAAGATGGCAGGACTTTGCTCCATAGTCCTAAGGCTCCTATAGGCACCCACCAAAGGTTCCAAACAGCATCTCTATCCTCTCCTGACTCTTCAAGCACCATTGGATCTTCTGGATCATATGGCTCAACCTGCAGGAGAGCTTGGATGACAGCTTAGATCTGTTGCAGTCTTCCCTTGTTCTGGGTCCTACTCAACACTAGTAGATTTTAGGTCACTTGGTAAATGGGTTAGAGTAGCACACACAAATGAAGGATACATTGGCTCTAAAATCCAAAGAGGCCTCCCAGGTGTTATGCCTTTATTATTATTATTTTTTTTAGTGGTAGCAGGGGTCAGATGCAACAATTTATCCTTTGCTTAAGAAGGGATATGTAGACGTACACCCACTGAACCCGTAGAAATTTTACTGGTAGGAAACTTCTCAATTTTTGTGGGATTTATTTCTCATCTTCTGACATGTAAATGTCTTACCAATATGTCTAGGGTAGTTGCCACTTCTTCCTCACCAGGTCTAATTAGCATAATATTGTCAATACAATTGGCCAGTGTAATGTCCTATGGAAGGGAAAGATGATCAAATTCCCTGTGGACTAAATTATGACATATGCCTGGAGAGTTGCTGTACCCCTGTGGTAGGACAGTAAAGGTATATTGCTGGCCTTGCTAGCTGAAGGAAAACTGCTTCTGGTGGTCCTTACTAACAGGTATAGAGAAAAAAGCCTTTGCCGGCTCAATAGCTATGTACTAGGTACCAGGGGATATATTAATTTGCTCAAGCAACAAAACCACATCTGATTGCAATTGAAGTCATCACCTGAGTAAGTTTATGATAATCCACTGTCATTCTCCAAGATCCATCTGTTTTTTGCTTAGGTAAGTTAAATGGGGATGTGATGGGAATCACTACACCTGCATCTTTCACGTCCTTAATGGTAGCATTCATCTCTGCATTTCCTCCAAGGATGCTGTATTACTTTTGTTGTACTAGTTCTATAGGTAGTGGCAGTACTAGTGGCTTTCCCTTGGCTTTTCCTACTCTAATAGCCCTCTCTCTACCGGATAAAGAACCAATGTGGGGACTTTACCAGTTGCTGAGCATGTATTCCAATTATGCATTCCAGAGATGGGGCAATAACCACAGGATGGGTTCAAGGATTCACTGAGCGTTCAAGGACCCACTGGTCCCACTCTGAGAGGGACCTGAACTAAACCTCCATGGATAAGCTCTTGCTCTGACTGGTGGACCACACATTTTGGGTCTCCAGGAGTTAGTGTCAATTTAGAGCCAATGTCTAATAATCCCTGAAAGATGTGATTATTTCTTCCTCCAAAAAGCAATTACCCTGCTAAATGTCTGTAGATCCCTTTGGAGAAGGCTGGGAAGTAGACTAACAGCACAAGTTTTTGGCAAATGTAGCAAAGTGGATCCAGGCTCCCTTTCATTCAAAGTATTCTAAGTCTATAAACTGGCTCAAGTCTAGACTTGACTGAGGGGCTGTCACCATGGTTTTGTCTTTCATATTAGACTTCTGTTCATTGGACCTAGAACTCTTCTGTTTATATCGATCAAGTAAGAATTTAGTAGACTGCACATCTATGTCTTTTCTAGGGACACGATGATCAGCTAGCCAATGCCATGGGTGTCTGAGAGTCAGAAATATTCTGATTACTGCTTTGACTCTGCTGCTCACTACAGTAACCATGCCCACCTGGTCTTTGGCAACTAATGCCACTGCTTGGGCTCTGCCACCCAGTATTCCATTATACCCAATACATTTAGAGATCCCAGTTCAATGGTAGCAGTTCCCACTGTAATTTCCAACCTACAGAGAAGGGTGACGAATGAACTCTTTAATGATGCTGGGACTTTTCTCATAAATTTATTTCTCATAGCTGTGGGTAAAGGTGTATCTTCTAGACCCTCCTGGGCTGGGTGAATAGGTCTTACATGATAAATTCACTTTAATATTCCCATCTCCTTAAGTCTTTAGATACCTGCCTCTACTGTATACCAAGGCAGTTTTGGCATTTCAATTTCACTTAATGTAGGCCATGTTTGGGTCCATGTTTCAGTCAACTAACCAAAACAAACTGATAGAGCCTTTCCAAAGCTTTCAAGCTAAACTTGAATCCAGAATCTCTGCTTAGTGGGCCCAAATCAATAAATTTGGCCGGACCCAATTTTATGTTCCTTTTACCTTGATCCCACAGTTAATATTCATCTCCACACACATTCCCCCGATGTCTATCTGTGTAAATTGGAAAAATAGTGCAGTTCCTCTGAGGTTTAGTGAAACTCCTCACAGTTCACCTTTTGTACCTTTTGGCACTTATTGAGATTTGAGTCTAGTTATGGGTTTGGAAGCAAAGAGCATTGGCGGGGGTCCTGAGGAGAGTCAACAGTGCCTTGCAAGGCAACCACCTTAGGAAAGGCCATTACAAGTTCTTCAGGCAAAGAAGGGCAAACCTCCTCAGGCAGGAAATATAAGAGCTGCTTCTACAAAAAGGACTTCGCAGAATGTAGGGGTCCTTAGCTTCATTGGGATCCTCTCCTATGTCTCCAGTCCGATTTTCAGGATCCCATTTCTTCTCAATCCATGCCCTAATTTTACCAGAAGACACCTTGCAAGGTTGGGAACGCAATTTGCGCAATAACTCAGCCACTCACAGGATACAAGTCTGGGTTTGATTTTCAGAAAGCTCAGCACTGAGACTGCAGGAGATAAGGGTTCCTTTCAGGGAGGAGATAGAAGGTTTCAGGATTTTATTCTAAGCTCAGCAGGAACTGTGGAGAGGTTTAGGCAGGGTAGTGCCTGTATTGATTCACAAGTAAAGAAAATTTCTTTAGCCCCTGTGTTAAAGATGACTTGGTGAAAATGAAGAGATTATTGTTGTAGTACTCCCATAAGATGGTGGTGGCTTGGACCAGAGTTGTAGCAGTTGAGGTGAGAAGCAGGGGGTCAGTGTGGGATATCCTTTGAAGGTAGGGTCAACAGGAATTGCTGGTAGATTGACTGGCTGTGGAGGTAGCAGAAAGAAACAAAGATGTCTTCTAGCTGTTTGGCTTGAGCAACTGGGTAGGTGCTGGTGACGACTCGCATGGAAAATATGATAGTTACAGGTTTGGAGGTGGGAAGAATCAAGAACTAATGATGAGAAATCTTTTAGGCATCAGTGTATGGATGTCAAGTAGGCAGCTGAATCCTGCCACTCACTTATCTACCCACACCCAACAGGCTTCTGCTCTTATACAGGCATATTGAAACATCACCAAATTTTCCTCAAAATGTCCTTTAGAGCAATTCTTTTTCTGATATGGGACCTAATCCAGTATCATACATTGCATTCAGTTGTGAGATCTCCTCAGTCTCTTTAATCTGGAATAGTTCTTTAGACTTTCTTGGCCTTTCATCATGTTGACCGTTTTGAAGAGTGCAGGATAGCGGGTATGTCGACTGTCGCCCTGTTTGGATATGTGTGATGGTTTCTTCCTGGTTAATTTCAGATTCAACATTTTCAGCAGGTGTACTCCATAAATTATGTTGTGTCCTTTTCAGTGCATCATATCAAAAGGCACACTACCTCTTTGTGCTGTTCTTGGTCTTGTTTACTTTAATCACTTTGTTAAGTATTGCCTTCTAGGTTTTGCTACTGGAAGCTTCTCATTTCTTCCTTTGTAATTAATAAGTAGTCTATGGGGAGATACTTTGTAAATATCTTAGTCCTTATCAAATTTTTACCCCATGGTTTTATTATCCCAACGGTTCTTGCCTAAAGTTTCAATTATTATTTTGAAATTTGCAAAATGATGATTTTTTAGCTAATTCCTCCCGCATCTATTTGTTGTCATTCTGCTGAAAGGCATAGTTACCGGACAACATTGAACTGATATATGTCTCTCTTACTAGACTAGGAACTCCCTGAGAGAAGGCACTGTTTTCTTCAGTGCTAACACAATGCTGCATGTAAAGTAGACACTCAATAAATACATAGTGAAATGAACTGTACAAAAGTCACCTTTCAAGTGGGGAATTTATTAAAAATACCATCTTCAAAGGTTTATGTGAGGTCAAAATGAGTTTTTGTACATGAAGGAGATTGGTGACCTGTAATCGGTTTTGCAGATGTGAGCTGTGATCCTTGTTAGGGGCACAAGACCCACCTATCTCAATGCACACTGTCATTTAGCCCAGGATTCCTTAGTCCAGCAGGAGGAGGGAAGTTAGTGGGAAGGACTATGAAAATCAGCGTCTGAGAGAATGAAGGCAGCAGCAGATCCTCCCTAGAGGCTTCACCCTTCTCTCTCCTCTTTGCCTTCTCCACTCTTCTTTGACTTCAAGATAGAGCTGGGTGGTGCTGATGCTTTGTTGATTCCCTCTCCTCACTTCCCTCCCTCTCCCTTCTGCCACACCACTCTGCCTGTCTCTCCCACTCCCCCTTTTCTGGGAAAGCAGAAACTTTCTTGCAGCTGTCAGGCTTCTTTCTCTGAAGAATATCTCTAATCGCCCCGCCTGATTGGGTCTCGTTAGCGGGCTGGTGGCATTGATTGTACTCAATCAGCATTCTCCTGCCCAGCTGGGAAAATGTCCCATTTATTCCTCCATTTTATCTACTCTTTCTTCTACAACTATTTTACAGTTTTTTCCGGAATTAAAGAAAAGCGAGCCCAAAGACCAAAATTTTCTGTTGCCCCCGGTTATGGGACTCTATGATTTTACTTTGCACAAAGCTTTTCTGCTCTGTCTATCCCAGGAAATTTCTGGAAGTTCCCAGTGGGCTCTCTGAGGACATTCAGACTCTCCTCCCTGACCCTCACCTGTCGGCAATAAAAACAAAGCTAACAAAAGTAAGCATTTACATACCCATAAGGTTGACAAAATATATTTGCATGATAAACTCATTTGTGCCTTACAACAGTCCCGGAGCACAAATGTTATTATCACTATCATCGTCCCTATATTGTGGATAAGAAAACCGAGGTCTAGGAAAGTTAAGGGACTTGCTGAGATCATACATCTAGGAGGTAGCAGAGCTGGGATTCAAACCCAGGCAACTGGCTGCGAAGTGCTATACTATTCCAATCCTCCAAGCCCCATCCTTGGTCCAGGTCGTGGCAGCCCTGCCCGGTGGCAGAAGGTGCTCTGATTCTGGCAATGCCAGGGTACCCTGGCACTGCCAGCAGATGTCACTTTGCCTACGGCTGGAGTAGGCAGACTTTTGGGAGCCCTGAATCCAAGTCCCCACCCAATCTCTCCCCTGCTGATCCAACATGGTGGGGAGGCACCCATCACCTCACTCCTCTGAGTTAAGGGGCCTGGAGAAATGGGTCAGTTTCACCCTGGTGGGAGAGAGGGAAATGATTCAGATCATGAAGGGAAATTCCTCAAGGCAGGTCACATCCAGGTGGGGCACAGAGGAACTCAGGAGTCCTTTCTCGCCTCTGGCATCTGGTATGAAGAGCAGCCTCATGTGACTGAAAAGCCACCAGAACTGACATCTCAAGACCTGGGTTCAACTTCCAGGATTTCTGCCTGCTGACTTTGTTACCTTGGGAAAAATCACTTACGGTATTTGCCTCCAGTAAAGGTCCCCCTCCACTGGTGACAGAGTCTGCAGAATTTCTCTCAAGATTGAAAATAAAAATGTGAGCACTTTGGTGTGATTCCACTACTTATGCTCTGATCTAGACTTTTCTACCCAGGTGGCAAACTGCTTGTGCTTACGCACCACCTCTTTTACTCTTGTTCACGCCGGCAGTACTTTGTGTCATTTGGTTCACTCTTTCCTACTTTCCTCAGTTTGGTTATAGCTTCTTTATTGGTCACTATATTTCAAAATAATGTCAAAACAAATCTTTTTTTCCCCTCCTCCCGGTAAATCTTTTATGTTCCACCTGAGCGTAACATCACAGAAAGGAGAACTCGTTCCTACCTCCCACCAACTGTGAGCATTTTAGTCATATTGCTGAAAACTTGCCCCAGCTTTCTCATTAGCAGGATAGAGTGACAATATATTTCGTGAGATTTTTATAAGACTTTAGTGCAGTGACTGGGTGTAAAAGTGTTCTTTAAGAATGAAAACACTATGCAGATGTTAGGGATTATTTGTACTTCTCCTATGCACTTCCTCACATTTTGTGTTTCATATTTGTCTTATCACTCACTTACCTGTAAGTAACTGGAGAGTAGGGGAGCCTACCTTATTAATATCAATATTCTCAGTGTACAGCACATTGCCTGGAACAGAGCAGGTGTTTAATACATATTGAGTAGATGGATGGATGGATGCATGGATGGATGAGTACTTGGGGATTAGAAGATAAGAGCGTTGAGCTGAAAAGGGGATGCAGGATTTGTCTGACGATGACAATTACAGTGATAATTTACCTTTAACCCTCAACTACCATCTGTGAGGTAGGTATTATTATTCCCATTTTACAAATCAGGAAGTTGCAGCTCAAAAAAGCTCAGGCTAGTAAACAGTAGAGCTGGGATTCAAGCCAGATTTGTGTTCAAACTAAAGACTTCTTTCATGAAGGCAGAGGACAAAGGATTGCAGAACAGAATTTTCTACCAACATCCATTTGAGTCTCTGGATACACCCAGGTCCTTTCAAATTATGTGAACCAATGCATCGGCTCTTTTGTGTCTGTTCATTTGAGTTGAGATTCTGTCACTTGCAACCAAAGAACCTTGATTAATGCCCTCCTCCCTACCCATTTCCCCATAGCATGTTCTTATATTTTATTCTAGTATCAAATGTCTCTGCCTCATAGTACAATTATTTATGCATATCTTTCTCTTCACTAGACCTGGAGACTTCGGAAGGTGTGGTCCATATCGTATTTATTCATTGAAACTCATCTTTGTGTATGGGTCTTACTGGGTACCAGCAATGTTTACTGAGGATATTCAATAGGCATGTCTGTGTTTGAATAATTATAATGTACAACTCTTTGATACTTGGGAATTTGTCTTGATTTCCTGGGACTTATTAAGCACCTACTATATGCCAACACCTGTACTAACGGACATTCCTAGGTGTAGAGACATAGTATTATCTCTATTTTATCTCTCATAGGTCTCTCAGAACAGGCAGCGTGGCACGATCTGCCACCATCATTCCCTCTTTCTTCCTTTGGAAAGAACAGCAAGTTGCCCTCAAGCCACTCAGCAAACCTATAGTCAGAAGATGATGAAAAAGTTGAATCTTTGTTTTAAAACCTTGTTAAATTTTCTGTTTAAAAATGTTTTGTTCACATAGTGATAGGAGGTCTTTTAGAAATTGGTTCCGAGGAGCAGTCTTCCTAAGGCAGTCAGTATTCAAAGCAGTTTGGAGAGAGAGCTGGTTGCTAGGGGCAACACTAACTTCTAAGGGGGAATCTCTGCATGTGGATATAAAGCCAATGCCCTGGGGACCCTGGAGGAGTGGCGGTCTTCTCACAGAGGAGCCCATGATCGGAAAGTGGCTGAGAAGCCCCTGGACTGTGCTGGTGACCCTCTTCTGGTGACTAGCCGGCTGTAGGAGTCACCTGCACGGGGCATGAGGCTATAACCCAAGCATGTAGGTGGCCGCTTTCTTTCCTCCAACAAGGCCACTAGGACTACAGAAGGGCCTCAGATGGCCACATTCACCTTCTCGTGGGGCCCTATTCCATGCAGCAAGGCAGTTCAGATTGGAGACAGGATGTCGCCTCTCTGGTTACTCATTATTATGATATTTGCTTACATATTTGCTTACATATTTATTTTATTTGTTAAATCATCATACAATAACATGAACTTTTTTCTCTTGATGTACAGTTTATGAATTTTAATACTTGTAGAGATTTAAGTTACGACCACTACCATCAGGATATAGAACAGTTTCATCGCCGCCACCCCCAATTCCCTCGAGTTATCCTTTTATTAAAGCCATACTTGCCCCCCACCTCTGTCCTCCGGCATCAACTGATATGTTCTCCATCACTACGGTTTTGGCTTTTCAAGAATATCACATAAGTGGAACCATACAATGTGGAATCTTTGAGACCAACTCGGAACAACACCTCTGAGAGTCTTCGGGACCGTTGCAAGCACCATCGTTTGTTCCTTTTTATGGCTGTGTAGTACTCCCCAGCACACACGGACAGTCAGTCCTCATTATGGGTGCATTCTATGTCTGCAAATTCGCCTACTTGCTAAAATGTGTGACCCCACAATGGATACTCAAGGCACTTTCTTGGTTATTCACAGACATGTGCTGAGTGGTGAGAAATTTGAGTTGCTTGATGTGCACGTTCTCAGTGGAGGTTGCACAAGGCAACACTTTGCCTTCTTGTTTCAGCTCTCAGCCTGTAAACAAGTGTTCTTTCTCGTGGGCCCTTTTGTGCCACCTTTTTCTGCATTTTTTTGTGCTTTTCGTTGGTGATTTCGCTGTTTAAAATGTCCCGCACATGTGGTGCTACAGTGCTGTCGGGTGTCCTGAGCACAGGAGGCTGTGATGTGCCTTATGGAGAAACACGTGTTAGATAAGCTCCGATCAGGCATGAGTTATGATGCTGTTGGCTGTGAGTTCAATGTTAATGAACCAACGGTGATATTAAATAAGGTGTCTTTAAACAGAAATGAGCGTAAAACAAGGTGACGTATTGATCCGTTGATGAAAATATGGTGACCAGAGGCTCACAAAACCTAACCCTGTCATTTCCCTTTGGGACAAAGGTTCAGTGTTTGCTAATTCAGTGTCCTAACTGCCTTTATGGAACATGATTACGGTGGATCACGAGAGTCGACTGTAATGATGGTATTTATTAAACTGAACTCTGGGCTACTTACAGTCAGTCTCAAGACCCAGTCCCTGACCTCATGGTGGACCTTCCATGGAGGGCCTAAGCTTTATGTCCTGGGTGACACAGAGCAGGATGGAGATAGCCAGTACGGATGCAGGCCAAAGACAATGGCGACTGGGAATTAACCAGGTGTGGGGAACTCAGGGAAATTAGAGGCTCTGGAGTCCCACAGGCGGAGAGTTGGTGATTTTGGTCAAGTTTACCTATACTTGGGGGGTGGGGAGGTCTCAGCTGACACCCGGGCTACACATAAAACAGTGGCCAATAGCTAGAGGATCCAGATCATCAAACCCTAGATGGTGCAGGACAGAGTTTTGGGATCATCTGAATCAGATGTAAGTGGGAGTGATCTGGGAGGACTTCCTCTTCATCCAGGCTCCAGACTGAAAGTAAAAGCCGTTTCCTTTGCAGTTGCATAATAATGATAATGGCAGTAAATTACTTCTAGCATATAAACTCACATTCTAGTTTACAAAGCTATTTTACATATATCATTTCCATGATTCTTTTCCTTTTCTTTCCAAGACAGATGACTTTTAAATTTACACAGATTATAGGCATAGATAAGATTAGCTGTGGGACATGAGCAGTCCCGGTGGTACCAATCATACTATCACCCTTGTCTTACCCCAGAGGGTACATTGAAGTACATACAAGTTATACAAGTGATGTTCACTCTAGTTTTTGTGTCTAATTTACCACTAATAGCATCAAGGCTGCTTGCCACAAATCTGTGAGTGGTGCATGGTATTGTAATATCATAGGTAAGAACTCTGAATGCTCTTGTATGATTTTCATAACTTTCTGATGGAATTACTATGCCTAGTTTACGCAGGTGCATAATCATTGTCATTGGAATGAAGAGGTGTCCGGAACACTGGCACCGTCCTTGGTCACTTTAGAAAAGGTCCTTTTACCCCATCCACCAGGTTCTCTAGGTCTTTTTTATCCTCCTTGCAGGTCATGAGCTCTAATTCACCAGTCAGAAAAGAAGATTTCTAGAACTCTCATCGTGCCTCCCACCCCCACCCTACCCCCCGACCCCCCCAGACAGTGAATGAGACCATCTCTGCAGCACACGCATCTTCCAAATCCAAGTCAGTGAATGAGGAGATGGTCTGATGAGGCAGAGGCAGAGGAGGGCTGGTTCTTATCTGTGGGCAAGAGTGGCCCCATCCTCTGAGATTCTATAACTCTGGAGGAGAGGGTGGGCACTGGAGGAGGCAGATGGGGCGGTCAGAGCCTCGCTTCCTTCTTGGTCACTCCTCTCTCGTGGAGGGAGCTCAGTCGGTGTGTCTCTTGCTTCTCTCTCTCCCCTTACTCTCTCTGCCCCAGCGAAAGGGAGCAGACTTATCTGCCTGGTGTTTTGGGGAGAACACGTGGGCATGCCGGCTTAGCTCTTACTGGTTTCCTTCTTCTGTTAAAGGTCAGCTGATGGCCGGGAGCCCATTTGCCTTTTGCCCCCCGCCGGTGACACCCATCGTACTTGGGCAGGCCCTCCACCATTACCTCCATGTGCAAAGCCTGCTGGGCTATCCTGCCTGTGATGGCATGGTCACGGCCACCTGACTCGGGGGTCCAGGAGACCTGTTTGCCCCCTCAGCCAGCTAGATCTACAACGTTTGCCTTTATTAGCAACAAAGGTGGCATTTCTAGCTCCCATCTGCCACCATTTGTCTTTTTTTCCCTTAGTTTTCTTAGAACATGGAGGGAAAGAGGGGTGATATGTATTGGGCACTCCTTTGATGGAGACACAGAGAACAGAGGACTCTTTCACCAAGGAAGCCTGTCGTTCTTTTTCACACCTCGTTCTAAATTCACCTATTCCAGGCAGTCTCTCTGGATTAGTTGCAAATTTCTGAGCCGTGGCTTCATAGAATGGTGGGATAATAATGCTGAAAGGGACCTTAGAGATTATCTGGTCTAATTCCTCCCCAGAAAACCTTGCCACTTGGGTGGAGGAGAAGAGGTGTGGCCTTCCACTTAGAAGACCTGGTGCGATTCGGGGAAGTGACTTGACCTCTCTGAGCATCAGTTTCCTCACTGGCAAAATGGAGTTAAAACATTTCTGCCTCTCAGTGTTGTGGTGAGGATTGAATGAGATGGTGCAGGACGGTGCCTTACCAATTTCAAAGCCCATGCAAGCAGAATGGGCTGTTAGTAGTGGCAGGGCTGGGCCCAGAATCCAGGTTTTCCCAGGATCAGGCGTTATAGGGGACAAGTCTGGGGAGACTGAGGCCCTTTCCAGGATACCGAGGAGTGGGGTTAGACAGTAAAAAGTCTAAAGCATGTACTTTGGGCCATGGTACTCCTGGCCGCCACTAGATGTGAGCCGAAGGCTGGGCCATACCTGTCATACCCAGAGGCAGCAGCACACCTGCTCCTGGACCCCAGGACCCTGTCATCAGGGGCTCAGGGAAGTCCCCGCCTTGAGCCTTCACTTTCAGGCAGAAATTAGGGTCAGCTTGAAATCATGGCATCTCATCTGCTCTTTTATCATGTGACTCACTCCCAAGCCTGTAGGAACTGATGTGAAACCAACACTTCCCAAGATCAATTCCTGGACCCCAGCCACCACCCCTCCATTTCCCCCCACTTCCCCACCATCTCCTTGGGACCCAGAAGTTCTTATAAAGATCTGGAACTGATCTTCTCTATGGAGATGGGTGACAGCAGCAAAGCCACTGCTCCTTTCTGGGCCTCAGTTTCCCTTTTTCTTAAGAGGAAACAATAATCTTATATCATCTTTGGTTCTCCTGTTCATCAGTATCACTGTCAGAAATATACTCTCAGTATATCTGTCAGTCTTTTTTTAAGACTACTTTGTGCCTGGAGCTATACTGGGCATGGTGGGTTCTACTCCCCAGGGGTGTGTGTGTGTGTGTGCGTGTGTGTGTGTAGAACAGCACTTTCTGCTCGCATCCAACATACTTGTCCTATGAACACCTGGGTTTACACTAATGATAATTAGGGGGTAATTATTCTCTTTATAAAAGGATTCATATTAGGATTCCCTAGTGCATTTATAATGTGATTCAATTTACCCCATATTCAGTCACCATCTATTGTGTGAGGGAGGCCCTCTCTGCATAAACAAGAGCCTGTGTAGGCAGTATTTTGAGCCTTATGGAAGGAAAGAATTAGAAATACTGAAGAGGTTTTTATTGCTGATAACAATGAGAAATACTAGTGCCTGGGAACAAAGGCGACTGCGGATCACAATTTCTTTAGCCGCAGGAACACCTCGATGCCAGGGGGCTGGGGAAGAAGTCCAGCTCCCGGCTCTTGGGTCTGACTTGGGACCAAGCGGGACCCAAGTGGGGGCCTGCAGTGGTCGGAGGCCTGGGAGCCAGGAGATCTGGCTTTGGTATTAGGAGAAATGAAAAGGTTGTAGTTATTTATCTTTCTCGAGATCATTTAAGGCTTGGGGCGCCTGAGCTGAGGCCAGTGGGAGAGACTCTTAAGGAGGAGGGGGTTCCCAGGATAGCTCAGGGTTTAGGCAATGCTTAGCACTTTATAGATATTCTTTTCCTATCCTCCACCCTCCCCAGAAACCCTTTTCCCAGTGTCTTGGGCTAGGACACAATTCTGAGTTTTTCTTGCCCATTTCTTTGTCTCTAGCAGGATTTTGCAGAGCCATCTGACGATGAGAATCTCCCGTTCTGAGGCTCCCCAGAAGGCGAACCGCACCCTCTCCCTCGAGCATCTTTTCCAGTCTCAGAGTTTTCATGACCACCAGGGGAAGACAATGCATTCCAAGGTAGGGAGCTAGTTTTATTAGGCGGGCAATGGAAGAGTATCACAAATTTGTAATCAGAGGAGTGATGGGGTTAGAGCTGGGTTTTGTAAAGAGCTGGGTTCTGATGGGGGGCGGGAGGGACTCTGAACACGTGGGTGCGGCAGAACTGTTGGAGGACCACTGTGTGGATAAGGTACTGGGGATGAGAAGATGGTATATAGTATGGATGTGAGGCCCAGTGAAGGCACACCTGGCAGGTCACTGGAGTGAGGGGCAGAGATGGACTTTCAGATGCTTAAAGACTATCCCTGACCCTTTATGTCTTCAAGAAAAGCATCTCCATTCCCTTCGCCTGGCTCCAAAGGTGACCGACATCTTCCTTCATTCTTGAGCACACTACTGACCCCTGGTCTTCCAAGCTGTGCCCAAGCAAGGGTCAGATTTGCCACCATTAGTTAATGACCCCATTGATATACTGAGACCTGGAGTAGAAAATGCCACCCTGGAGTCCACCCTGGAGTTTCTTGGGGCCCCTCGCTCTCCCCGTGTCACCACTTCTGTCTGGCATCAAGGGTCCTGAGGAGGGCTGGACAGCTGGCTCAGACCTGTGGACACCTACCACAGACCCCCTCCCCAACGTTGGGCATCAGAAGAAGAAGCTTTGGTGCTGCTGACCAAGTCAGCAGGGGCTGGGAGGGAGCCTGGAGCTTTACTACCTAATCCCCGGTGCTTGAGTAATTTATTATGTTTAAGCTGATGCCATCAAGTCTCTCAGCAGTGCCCACGTGCGCTGGGAAATAAATTAAAGGCTGTCCACAGATACTTGGATCATCTGTGTGATTGCCGGGCTGGTGAGGTGGAGGTTTAAGGCTCTCTCTTCTTGCAAATTGGAAATTAGGAATTAATAAGACAGCAGGCCAAAGAGTGCGGTGGTGGTGGCGACTTGCCTTCAGGGGCAGGACTGGGGGAGGGAAGGCCTCTGCTGTGAGGGCGGGTAGGAGCGGGTGGAACCCAGCCAGGGTCTCCACGTGGCGGCCACTCCAAGGGGCCTGGCGGGGCTGGGCAAGGGGGCTCTGCCTTGGCCTGTGGTGGAGGTAACAGGGATTTTTCTGCCTCCTGAAAGAAGTTAACTGGGGAATGGAGAGAACCCTAGCCTGGGAGCTGGAGGACTTGCTTGTGGCCCCAGTCCTGCCACCGCCCGCTGTGTGACATTGGGCAGGCCTCGTCCTCTTCTGGGCTTCTGTCTCATCAGGAAGATGAGGAGGGTGGACTCAGGGTTCACGTTTCCATTAGGCATATGGAAATGTTTGATTTCTTTGAACGTCCGAAGAGAAAAATGAACTTTTAGGTTGAAGAAATGTGATGGATGTAGTATAAATATTTTCATCTTTATACCAAAGCAGTCATAAAATGGAAGTTTTAGGTTGGCTATTTCTGTGGGTGAAGGCAGGGGCCCAAGGAAACCTGTGCTGCAGCCTCTGTTGGACTAGCTGACACCCAAGACCCTCCCTGTCCTAATGGCAGCGGACTTCCAAAACCCTTGTCAGCTCCTGGCTCCAGGTCTGAATTGCTTCTAGCCCATGAGCCCCTCAAGAGAAGGGCCTGCGTCTTGCCCCGTCCACCTGCCCTGCTCCTGCAGCAGGAGCTCCAGGTCCACGGAAAGGTCCACCATCTACCTGAGAGGTGAGTGTTGGTGGACCCAGGAGAGGAACCCAGGCTTTCAGGCCCCCCAGTGCCCCAGGCTTTGATTGCTCACCGATGTCCAGGACAGAGACACATGAAACGTCTTCTTCCACAAGTCCCTCCATTTAGGCCTGGCCGTTGGGTGCCCTGCCTCAGCCCTTGGACCCAAACCCAGCCCTGCTTTCTGCTTTTCTGCCCCCATGAACTCTTCTAGAAGGGCCCAGGGCAGGGCTCCATGCAGCCTCCGCACGGCAGCGCTGCTTCAGTGATCAGTCCTGGAGGGGCCACAGCCTTGGGGGCCCAAAGCCAACTGAACCCCCTCAAGAGCCCTGGTCTGTAGTTGGATGGCCTCACCACCAGGTGGCAGGCTTGCTCTACACAGATGCCTTGGCTGGAGCATTTGCCTGGCAATGGCGAGGGGTGTTGGAGGATGCCAAATCAGCTCGCGGCCCGGGGACTGTTGAGGCCTTTGTGGGTGGCTTCAGAAGCAGGGCTGAAGCCTCTCAACTTGGCATTGGATTCCTGCTGAGATTCTGGCTCCAGGGGCTGAAGCCTCTCAACTTGGCATTGGATTCCTGCTGAGATTCTGGCTCCAGGGGCACCTTGGTCTCCTGGAAGTGCCTCCAGGCTGCTGTCAGGTATCTGACCAGAGAGCGCCCCCTAGAGTAGGGAGGGCTGAGTTGCCACCCTTTGGATCTGTGTGTGTGTGTGTGTGTGTGTGTGTGTGTGTGTGTGTGTGTGTGTCGGTGGGAGAGAAATGGACCTCTTCTCTTCCCAGGCATCCCAGGGCCCTGGTTCTGGAGAAAAAGGTAACTCATCACCCCAGCACTTAGACTCTTCCTGCTCTGGGCAGGGCAGCCTGAGTGGTCTTCCACCTCTGCCCACCCCTCTGACCAGCCTGGGGAGCGGTTCCGTCCCTCCAGCACACTGGGCTCTCCCTGAGGGGCCCCGGGAGCCAGAAGTGAGGCCACACGGAGCCCAGGCCCTCTCTTCACCAGGAGGGGAACAGGAAAGTACCCAAGCCCGGGTCAGTTGAGCGCCAAGGAGAAAAGATGAGAGTGAGAGGTGAAGGAGGAGCTGGCCCCGCAATAGGAGTGAGGCAGCTGAAGTCCCAGCCTGGCTTCCTGGAGGAAGGGAGTGGGTCCCGGCCCAGGAAGTGGGATGGCCCAGCCCTGCCCGCACCGCTTTTTCTCGGGAAGGGCAGGTTCTCTCCAGGGCCTGCCATCCTCCTGGGGTTCCTGAGTGGCGTCCAGAATGCCCTATCACCAGCCAGGCCCGAGCCCCACTCAGCAGCTGACTCACACCTTCATTCTGTGAGCTTCACGCCTGTCATTCAGGTCAAAAGCCCAGAAATAAACCCTGTCTCCCTCATCTTGCCCGAATTCACCCTCCCCCTGCTTGGGCTGGTTCCGGGGCCCGCGCCAGTCCTTCCTTTCTCTCCTGGTCTCTGCTTCAGTGTTAGAAACAACGGGGACTTGTATGGGCCATGCCCTCTGTTCCTCCATCCCAGGAGCGTCAGATTTTGAGACATTATCTGACACTCCACATCAGCACCCCCCTGGACCCGCCCTCTGTGGGCGTTGTGGCTCCTTGGGGCAGAGGAATCAGCTGGGCCTGGGAGGGGAGTCAGGGCGGACACAGATCCTCAGGTATCCCTAGGTCTCTCACCTTTACAGTTCACACGGTCAAGTCTGAGCCAGAGCCCGAGAGACACAGAGGGAGGAAAACAGAGGCAGAGAGGGAGGGGCTGGGAGGGGGATGAGAAAATAGATGTTGGGAGGATGCAGGGAAAGGTGAAAGATGGAGAAGCAGAGGAAGGGAAAGACAAAGATGGAGACAGAGACAGAGAGACAGAGACAGAGATAAGAGAGAGAAGAGAGAAAGAGAAAGGAAGGGGACAGAAGAGAATAACCATGCCCACCAGAAAAGGGGGAAAAATGGAAATGAGATTAATTGCAAACTGAGGAAGGAGGAAAACAAAAAGAGAAAAAAAACACCCAAAATATAAATACATAGACATACACAAACATGGGTGTGAACGGTGTGTGCTCATGGGAGCATGTGGGTGGCTGCACGCACACACACACACACACACACACACACACACACACACACTGCTTCTGGTCACTGTTCCGGCCCATCACTACTCCTCCCTTTGTGTCTCCATCCCCTTGACCAGCTTTGGGCTCCTGAGAAGGGTGTGGCCTCCAGGTAACACCTCTCTGGTGACCTGCCCCCCCCCCCCACCAAAGACGCCTCCACTTAGGCGAGGATGCACAGAGGGTCCAAAATCTTTATGCCTCTCACTTGTCACCCAAAATTGGATCCAACCGCCTCTCTCCCTTCTTCACTCCTTCCTAGTTTCCTTAGTAACTGACAGTTCCCCAGTGAATTCCAGACCCCGGGTGACAGACCGCTGTCACTGTCACAGAAGCGCTTTCTCTCTCTTTCTCTAAACTGTCCCCCCCTCCACTCCACATAGATTCGCAGACTTGTGCGGGGGGTGTGAGGATGCCTGCGTAGGCTCAGGGGTAATTAAAACATGTACCATTTATTCCATAACAGGGAGCAGAACTTTAATTACTCACTCTGAGGGGGAAGGCATGAGTGAGAGGTAGCTACTGGGGGGATCTGGGGGGGGGGACTGGGCACGTGTCTGCTTCTCCTCTTTCCTTTCCATTTGCCCACCTTGGACTGGAGGGCAGGAGGTGGGTCTGGGGAAGCAAGGGCTTGTTAAGTGAGTGGTGGGAGAAGCAGAGGGTGAAACCTGCCTGTGTTCATTAAGGCAACACAAAACTGGGAGCCGTAATAATAATTAAATTAATTATAAAAGCAATTTACTTTTGAAAATTTGATTTGACAGCTTACTAGTGGCTGCACTGATCTAGCAGCTCGGGCTTAAAAATAGTCAGAACAAAAAAAACAACTCGAAGAACCATCAGCTAATTTTAATTAGATGCCAGGATTGGTAAACAAAAT
>NW_020837990.1:7951393-8003944 GCF_003676395.1 Aethalodelphis obliquidens
CGGCCGCCACCGCAAGCCCCTTGAGGTGGAGCCCATCAGGGTGTTTCCTGCTGTGATCTCACCTGTGAGTATCCAGGCACCTGTCCCTCAGCCCCTGCGCTGAGCCCGATATGGGGCCATATTTGAGAATATGGAGGAGGGATGCAGGATGGACACACCCGCATCCCGAGAAGCCAAGAGCCCTGAAGCCGAGGACCAGCAGCTGGGAGGGAATTAAAGTCACAGGAATAAGGAGAACCAAGGATGTGGAGTGTCCTGGGAAGGTGGGGTCCCTGGGAAAGAGGCTGGACGTGAGTCATGGGCAGGGACCTCAAGGAGGGGAGGGTAGATCTGGGGGAAAAAGCAGGGAGGAAATGAATGAAAGATGGAATGGAGCCATTTTCTATGGAGCGAAAATTGGGATTTGTGGTCTAATAAGAGTCGTTGACATTGAGAGAGTGCTGGAAAGTTAGGGCTGTGCTGACACCAGAGGAGGGAGAGGGAGACCCTCGAGGCTCATCGGGAGATGCAGGCCCTGAGCATCTCAGCAGCCTCACCCGGAGGGAGGGGCCTGGCTCGAGGCAGGATATGGGGTGAGTGTGTGTGTGTGTGTAGTGGGTGAAACAGTTCTGACCTCACTGATTACAAGCTGCGTGACCTCAGACAATTACTTAATCTCTCTGAGCCTCAGTTGCATCATTTATAAAATGAAGATGATTAAAGTAAGATCATTGCAAGGATCAAAAGAAAGAACAGGTGTGAAGCCCCTAGCTGACTTCCCAGAACATAGCCCTGTATTTAAGGAATGTTACATTAGACTGTTATTCAACCCCATCTCTTCACGACTCCTAATTTTCTTACTCCGTCTTTTCCCTTCTTCCTAAACAACAGAGCTGGGCCTGGCAGAACCGGAGGGACCCTAGAGATAATCTGGTCCAACATTCTCATGTCACGGGTGGGGACACAACACCCAGAATGTGTAGGAGACTTGACCAGGGCGTCCTGGGCGTTGGTTCAGAGCTGAGGCTGGACCCAGGCCTCTGGACTCCCATTCCAGGGCTTTCTTTGCCCAGGATGCCTCAGAGTTTTCAGTTTAGGCTAATTGTAGGTATGAACTGATGAGACAGAAGCTGCAGTGGGGACCCCAAATTTCAGCCCTGCCTGTGGGGTGCCCAGCTTGTGGGCAGCCGCTATGACATCCCCCCCGGGGTCACCACGTCCTGGCGTTGTCCGGGCAGGCTCAGCCTGGGATGGCGGGTGAGGTTCATCACAGAGCACGGTGAGACACTTACAATCTGGCTGAAAATCCTTCACGGTCTCTGTTGATGCATGTGGAGGGAGAGAGGGAAGAGAGCAAAGTTGCCTCGCCCTTGAAATCCCTCCATATGCTCCAATCCAACTGGCAAGAAAACACCATCCACCCCGGCCCTGTCCAGGCTCTGCCAGGAGACACAGGCAAGGGCTGGACTCACCCTGAGTTGCGTGAGCTCACGATCCAGTACCTGGGTCCAGCTAGAGGGCGAATCCTAGCTCTGCCTTGCTGTGTGGCCTTGGATAAATCGCTTCGCCTCTCTGGATTCCACCTCCCTCACATGCAAAATAAAAGGATCAGAGAATCTCTAGTAGGCTATGATTCTAAACCTTTGGGAAAGCCTTTTCTAAAGGATGTCTACCATTTGATCCCTTGGGTGGTGGGTACTTTCAGATAATGGTATGGATAACCCTGGCGGGGGGCCTGGCTTCAGGGGTCAGATAAGGCAAACTCACCGGAGGTCCAGCTCAGTCTGATGGAAAGAGGCTGGGAGCCAGGAGAGTCAGTCATTGGTCTACCCTTGACCCTTGAGTGACTGTGACCTCGATTTCTCATCTATAAAATGGGAACATCGTACCTACCTGAACTAACTCACTTTGAGAGCCAGTGAAGGCAAAAGTAAGGTTTGGGAAATGTTGAAAATTCTGTGTTTCGTTCATAATGAGTAAAAGCCAGCCGTTCTGACTCCAAGGTGGAAAAGGAAGGACAGGCAAAGACAGGCTGGTACAGACTCCTAGGTTTCCCCTGTCTGGGGAGGTACTCTAGGAGCGGATCCTGCCATGTCCTTAAGCCAGGACCCGTGTCTTCTCGCCCAAGCAGGGGCCCCGCTGGTCAAGGGCTGAAGCCGGGACCGTGCACACAGTGCCTCCCAAGATCCTCCCCCCTCCCCTCTCCAGGCAGATCCCAGGGGACGACTGGGAGCTCTGTTTTAACCATGTCTGGTCTCCTGAGGGTCTGAGCTGCTGAGGACTGTGCTTGACGGCTGAACATCACCCCAAACACCCCGGTTCTCTCATGGATGCGTGGAGTTGGATGGGGCCAAGCCTGGAAGGTCGGGAGAGCCTTCCACGGCAGCAGGGAGGGTCACCTTCAGGCACAGACCTTCTTCCAGTGGGAAGGAGGCTGCAACGGGCTGGTTTCTTGGGACTGTCTCATCTTCCTATCCTCTTACCCCTGCCCCCCAGCTCTCAATGTTCTCCAGGTGAAGAGGTCAGGGGGTTGGAGTGACCAGGGTTGGGTCAAGCGCTCCAGCCCAGGTAATCTCCTTCCCTCAGAACTGCCTGACCCTCTCCACCATCCTTGGGGAGAGCAATCCCTGGACCAAGTGGCAGCGGTCAAAACGCTCTGCATGCATTCCTCTGCAGAGCTGCGTTTATGAGTGAAGGTGGATGTGTCAGGAAGAAGTGGAGAGCCGAAGCTGAAAGGAAGGGCGAGGAAGGGAAAAAATGAAAGGGTTAGGACAGAGGCAGAAACCCAGGGGACAAAGTAAAGGCTTCTTAACCAAACTGATGGCCTGAACTGGCTGAACGGAAGAGTGCTCTCACCACTTGGCCCCTTGGTGGTCCAGCGTCCAGGGTGATACAGAGCATCCCAGCGGGGGAGGGCCCTGAGTGGCTGAAGCTCTGAGGCGCGGTGAGGCATTCTCCGTTCCTCTGCGAAGGGGGAATAGAAGCAAAGCCATATCCTGAAGCTGCTCGGGAGGCGCTCAGTGAACACACCAGAAAGAACTATCAAAGGCCAAAGGACATAGGATCAAGGAAAGCTCCTCTGACAGTATTTGGGAAAATGAAACTCAACGTATTCCTCCTCCTTTTGTGTTTTGAAAGCTGCAAAAATTATGCATGCCTGATGTGGAACATGCAAACAATAGACTGAGAATAGCTCACGGTGGACGCTCAGTTTCAGAACCATCCCCATCCCACTCCTGCCCCCAGAGGCAAGCACTGTGGGTGCCTGGTGTAGATTCTTCCTTATGTCCCACCTTTAAAAATATGTTTGGAAATGGGGCTTCCCTGGTGGCGCAGTGGTTGAGAGTCCGCCTGCCGATGCAGGGGACACGGGTTCGTGCCCCGGTCCGGGAAGATGCCATGTGCTGCGGAGCGGCTGGGCCCGTGAGCCATGGCTGCTGAGCCTGCACGTCCGGAGCCTGTGCTCCACAATGGGAGAGGCCACAACAGTGAGAGGCCCGCGTACCGAAGAAAAAAAAAAAAAAAAAAAATATATATATATATATATATATTTGGAAATAATAGCTAAGTATATCTAGAACTTTCTATATGCTGGACACTGTGCTAAAGTTTTACATGCATTATCTTGTTTGAAATAGTGTACCCCTCAACAGGCACACAGGTTTTTTTAAAAAAATAGGACTATATCAAACATATTGTCTGTGGCTTTTTACTGAATGTGTTTGCATCTTTCATGGCAGTGTCTAATTCTCCACTTGATTCTTTTTACCAGATATGTCGTATTCCACAGCATGGCTATACTATGGTTCATTTCATGATTCCTTTATTCACAGATATTTATGAGCTTCCATTTTTATTATCATAAACAATGCTGAATCAAACATCCTTACACTTACGTCTTTGGGCGGAAGGTGTAAGGATTACATGGGATAATGCCTTGAATGGTACTCTAGACCAAAAAGCATGTGCATTTCTCAGCTTGTGAGATCTTTGCACATTTGCCCTGAGCATTTTTTGTCTGGGGGTTTAATCCTGCCTGAATTGGGAGGGGTAGAGATTGGCCGAGCTCTGGCCCTTCTGTTCTGCCCTTGGATCAGGTGACCCACAGATGAACAGCAAGAGGGTGAGAGGCAAAGGGTGCCCGCGCCCACCATCAGACCAGTCAGAGATGCCCCCATCCAGGGACCTGGAGGAGGCACTGGGCACTCAAATCCTCAAAGCCCTTCTGACCAAGGCCCAGGGAGCCAATGGTAGCTCGTTTGCCAGATACTGCGTTCGGAGGGCAACCCGAAGCCAAAGGGTAATCCACAATTAATTTCGTCTTTGTTTGGAATTCACAAAACGATTAGATTTTCAAAAGACATTGACCTACCCTTAGATGCTTGAATTTGAGATGAAAAGGGTTTATTTTCATCCCTGGAGTATGTTCCTGGAGTATCCCTCATCATGCTGGGGAAGGGGAAGGCTGACCCGTGTAGGTGCCATGAGGGCAGAGACTTATCTGGTTGTGCTTAACTGTATCTCCAGTGCCTGGATCAGAACCTGACACCCACAGTGGGTGCTCATTACATATTTATTGAATGAATACAAAGGCTTTGGAGGCAGTACAGAGTAACTGAGATCCCAGACGCTTGATTCAGACATAGACCCCCAGACTAGCTGTGCGATTCTGAACAGTTTAGAGTTTCTCTCTGAACTTTGGTTGCCTCATCTATAAAATGGGAATCATAATGTTCTCTAACAGTACCAACCTCAAAGGGTTGTTGTGAGGGTGATATAATAAAATTATTAATACCATTCATGATTTTAACGACAACAAACACTTAGCCCAACTTCACAAGAGTTTCTCCTTCTTTCCCCTCTGATCTCTATCCCAGCTCATCTCATTTCTCTCAAACATTGTGACTGTCCTATAATGTCCCCCACATAACACTTTCTTCTCTCTCTTGGGGACCAAGTTCAGGGTGTTGTACCCTAGGGATCAGTGGGGCATCTGTTCTCCACAGAGCGTCCCTTGTTCTCCGCGGAGTGTCCCTTGTTCCTCCACTCCCATGTCCTTGTGCCTCTTTTCCTGCCCCTTCATGTGTTCCATTTGTTCTGATTTCAGACTGCCTGGGGCCCTCTGCAGGCTGGGCATTTCCAGCAGTTGAGCCGGCCCCTCACTCTGTGGGCCCTGACTCTGCTTATGTTCTAATCACTGGGTGCTGGAGACCCCAGTTGGCATTCATGGGTCTGAGGAATCTGTGAGCAGGATGGGATGACTCTTCTCAACTCATTCTAGAAAACAGGGACAAGAGTCACCATTACTGAGCACCTGCTACGTGCCAGGTACTGGACCAGGAGGGTTCACTTGTGGCTGTTACCTAACTCACCATCTGAGGTATGAACACGAGAAGAAAACACAAGGTTACCCAGCTGGGAGAGGTCAGAGCCCAGGTCTGCACCTGGCTTAGGGTGTGACTGGGTGTTCTAGAGTGAAGAAGTTTGCTCCCTGCAGCTGTGCTTGGTAGGCACCTCCTCTCTCAGCCCTGGTCGCCTCACTCTGGCAGCCCCATCTTCCAGGGCTATACGCGGCCCTGAAAGAAGAGAGGCTGAAATCTTATATAATTACCCAAATCATGGCTCCTAAATGAGGTCTGATTACAGTGCTAAAGCCCCTTTCTGCAGTGAAGCCCTGGCTCTGCTGAATAGAGCTGTGACCACTTTGTGTGGGATTTTTTTTTTTTTCTTTTAAAGCGAAGGAGATGGCTTATCCGCATGCAAAGTAGGTTAGAACCTTAGCAAAGATCTTTTCAAACACTTGGCTTTTTTGAAGTCCTGCTACGAAACTCCTTTTGTTTCTCCTGCCTTTGCCTCTTCCCTCCCTCCCTTCTCCTTTTTCCAGAGGCTCAATGACGTCAAATGGCTTTAAGTGACAGCGACAGTGAGAATGGCCCGCGATAAGCTCAATTACAAATGATGGTGGGCTAGCCCAGCTGGGGCCAGGGTGCCTTGTTCAGCGCCTTCCAGCCCTGAGCCCCCTTTACAGTGTCATGGGCACCTGACTCTGCCCAAAAAGTGTGTGCTTTGCCCTGGGTCCCACCTGCTCAGATGGGGGGACGCGGGGATGGCTCCCAGGCTTGCCTTTGTGGTTCTCACTGTTAATCCAACTTGCAAAAGGCCTTTGCTCCAGAGGGAAGTCAGCTCAGCTGGAACCCTTTGGTGCTTTGCCTAATGGCCTGCTATGGGGGTGTTAATTTTCTTCCTTCTGCTTTTGTTTCTTTAGCCCTCCAGCCCCGCCCTCACCAGCTCTAGGTAGAAATCAGCAAAAGTTGTGTGGGCACTAAGGATGCTTTTCAGTAGGATGGTATTTACAAAGGTGGCCACACCTGAGACCAGCTGAGACCCTCACCACACTCTTACATTGCAGGTAGGATGAGGGGGCATTTCTGGCCCCATTTAACAGCGAGGGAAACCAGGTCTCAGCAGCTTGGTGAGATGACTGCCGGCACGAAGGTCTGCAGAGTCCAATGCTGACAGGAGGGACTGGAATCCATCCCGTCTCTGGACCTCTTTTCCGGAGCTCCAGAGGAGGAAACTTGTGTGTGTGTGTGTGTGTGTGTGTGTGTGTGTGTGTGTGTGTGTGTATCCTCACCAAAAGAGAGGCTAGTGGTCACAATGACTTTGCTCTGTGCCCACAGTGATCAGTGGGGTTCCCACTCTGAAGCAACTCCTTTCACCCATACCCTGCCCACTCTGGACCTGAAAGGAGGAAATTCCCTTTCTGTTATCCCTGCCATCTTTCTCCTGATGGTCTGAGTCCAAAGTATAAGTGATTGTCCAGGAGGGTGGGTGTCTTCAGAGGTATTTGGAAGAAGAATTGCCGTAGGCACTTCCGGGGAAGTGGGAGGAGCCGGCGTAGGGATGTTTCTTTCATTACATGAATAGTAATTGAGGACCTACCATCTGCCAAGATGCTTCTAGGTGCCGAGGAAACAACAGAAAACAAAACAGTCAAAACTCCCTGCCTTCACGGAACGTGCACTCCAGTGAAGGATCCTGACAATGAACTAGATGAATAACTAATTAAAAATGGTGATAAAAGCTGAGACAAAGTAGAACTGGGAAGAGGCGTAGGGGTGGCTGGGATTTTAGATGGAGGAACTAAGAAGTCTCACTGGGAAAGTAATGTTGAAATTCAGGCCTGAGAGAGAGAGACGTGAAAACATCTAAAGAAAATGTTCTGCGCAGGGGAAACAAGTGCAAAGGCCCTGAGGCCCAGAGGGCGTCTTATGTGCTTGGAGAGTAAGAAGGAGATGCTGTGACCTGGTCAGAGCAGGTGAGAGGCAGTGCACCAGGGGAGTTCAGAAAGGTCATGGGTCAGTGGGGTGTGTAGGCAGATTTCACAGGGACTTTATGTAGGAACTTTAGCTTTTACCCTGAGTGAGTTGGGAGCTGTGGCAAGCTCTGCGTAGAGGGCTGTCAGGGGCGGACCTGTACTCTCAGTAGCAAGTGCGCATCTTGCCAGGGCTATTCTGGGGACTGCTCCCCTCCCTAGCCTCCCAGTTTATTGGTTTTGCTCGTGAGCTGGAAGGGGCTCGGCCAGACTGGAAGGAAAGCTGAGACCCTATTTGCTCCAGGAGAAGGCAAGGAAAGAGGAACAGAGTTCGGAGCAGACATGGGGACTCTGCCCGCTGGGTGCTCCTGGGGCTTTTGGAGTGACAAGAGAGCTGGTCCATTTGCCACTCCAAGGATTCTGGGAATTCGGGGGCTGGGACAGCTTCAGGCTGGGGCCCATCTCTCCCAAGAAGTCCAGGTGCACATCCATGTATGCGCATCCCTTCTCTTTATTTTCCCACCCTTCGGGTTGTCCGGCTTGCATCCTTCCTGTGGGCTCTCTAATGACTGTGAGATGAGGTATTGCTCACAGTAGAGAAGCCAGCAGTGTGGGCAGGTCTGAAGATGCTGGATTTCTCACCTCTCCCGCCTGCTCCCTCTCTTGCTGCCACCTCTCCCTCTCCCCTCTTCTCACCCCTTTGCAGAAGAAAACGACAATGCATGTGTGAAGATTGCTTGCTGGCTGGAGATGCTCCCTGTCTCCTCCCTTCCCAACTCAGAAGCAACAGCCTTCCTTTCCGCATTCCGCCCCAGCCCTGTTTCTGGGTATCCCAGTACCTCCATCCCTTCTCTCCTCTTTTCCTTCTGCACCACCCAGACACTCCTGCCCTTCTGTGCATAGTCAGGATTCCCTGGGATGCTAAACGGGGACAGGTTGCATCGGGATGCTTAATCCAGGATGCAGTTCTTGAGTGGGAATGGTGCGGAAATCATCCCAGTGAACCCAATTTGCGTGACTTACCCTAATAGGAAGGAGCCTGGGCTTGCAGCAAGTATAGAGGTTGTCTGCATTTCAGAACCCCAAAGTGAAGGAAGCAAAAGCTATCAACTTACATTGACACACACGGCTGATCTGCTCCTCCATTTGGGTAGGAGAAAAGGTGAACAGCCCTAGGTTTCCCGTTCGTCCTTCCAGCATCTTTCTTTCCTAGCAAGCTCCTGTTGTAGACCTTCAGATACAGGGCTCTCCCTCCCTCTCTCAGAAGGAGACCAGCTACCATGGAAGGGTGGGCCTAGCAGCTTCCCTCCAGGGCGGGGTGGGGTTTGTTTGCCTGTGTGAATTGCTTCTTCTTTTTTAGAGAGTTCAAGAAGAAGAGAGAAAATGAAACACTTTTGCCGCCTCCTTGGTAGCTCGGGAGTCCCAGGTGAGCTGGGGAGCTCACAGCTCCTTTTGTGTGGCTGCAGCCTGTATCGTCTCCATGGTGATGCCTTGAGGCTTCTCGGAGCTAGGGACCAGGCTCCTTCAGTAGCATTCCCCGAGAGCTGCTAGTCAGAGATAGGTGGGGAGAGGGACCCTGTGGGATCAGAGGAGGTCTGGATGGGGTTGTCTTGGGCACAGGGAAGTGTATTCTTGACCCTGGACTTCTTTAAGACCAGCAGCAGCTTTGGAACCTGGGATTCAATCAAAGAACGCACTTGGAGTGTGACATTCAAGGTCTTCTAGAATCTAGTTTCATGCGCCCTAGGCAGGTTCGTCCCCTATGACTCCGCTATACAGAACTGGTACTTGAGCCTGGCCTGGTCTCCTCACTCCCCCACCAAAACAATATTTATTCCCACCTCAGCATTTGCCCCAGCTGTGCCTATTGTCTGGGACCTTTCGCTTCCTCAGCATTTCTCTGACTTGGTTCCAGAGCCACCTCCTCTGGGAAGCCTTCCCTGATACAGACCTCAGCCTCTGGGGCTCTCCCTGTCTTCTAAATCCAGACACCACTGCCCCTCTGGGGCTGGCTTTCTCCTAGGAACACATAATGGCTTGTGTTGTTAATCACTTTGCACATGAACGGCAGGTGGCACGGTGGGGAAGGCACGGGTCCAGCCTCTGACAGTCCTGGGCTTGAATCCTGACTCTGCCACTTGACAATTGGTTCTTTTAGGACGAGTGTCACTTCCTAGTGGTCTCATGGAGCTGGTAAGCAACTGTAAGCCTCAGTTTCTTCACCTGCAAATTGGGGATGCTCGTAACTCCTTACAAACTTGTGAAGATGAAGTAAAGTGCTGGTATAGAGAGTATCAGGCGCAGCCCCTCCCCTCTGCCTCCCTCCCACTAGTTTAGATGCTGCTCTTTGCTCCCCAGCAGCCTGTATTTTTCCCTAGCAGTGCTTTGCCCACACATATAATTAATCGTTGGTTTCTTGTACTGATTCATTTGATTTTTCTCTTGGGGAGCTTGCAAGCAGTGGGCTTTGTCTGATATGTCCATCACTGTTTCCCTGTGCTTAGCACAGAATCTGGACACTGTGGGGCTTGAGAAACATTGGCTGACTGACCATCTGAAACACGGATCAGAGCCCCTCGGTCCGAGGCCATTGGCTTCTAGGCTATAGCCACTCCTTTACTTCTTTGAATGTCCATGCAGCCTTGCACGTAGTAGGTGCTCTATAAGTGGCTCATTAGACAACGGTCCTTTTCTTTAATTATGTATTTTATATCAGAGTATAGTTGATTTACAACGTTGTGTCAGTTTCAGGTGTACAGCAAAGTCAATATTCTGTCATAACCTGTATGGGAATGGTCCTTGGTTGTACATACAGTACGAGTGACTGCAGAGCTATGCTCCTAGGTGATTTCTAGGAACTGAAGAGGGACCCCCTTCTGCAGAGTGGCTTAGGGGAAATCTCCAGTTTGGGAGGCAGGGCGACCAAACACATCCTTTGATGCTCCATATCGTCCTGGAGTTGATGGTCCACAGAAACAGGAAGGACCTTGTTCCAGAATATATCAGGCAGCCCCAGAGAGACCACACCCTTGTTGCCAGATGGAGGGGACCAGGCCTTGTTCTCTGGGAGAGCTGGGCTAGCACACTGGCTCAAGTTCATTCCCATGAGCATTGCTAAAGTTGGGACAAACTCGATTTTAAGTTAAGTGGAAATATTTTTATTTGAGTTAATGTACAATTGGATCTGGTAAACACACAGAGTATATTACTACGCGCTCTGGAAATGTGCAGTCCGATCAGCAAACAGATTAGTTTTAAGTGAAAAGACACTGGCAGACGCTTAAATTCATTGACTTGTTGAGAACGTCTAGATTTGGATACAAATGCACTGGAACGCTAGATCAGTTTGGTGTCTCAGCCCATCCGCACGGAGAAGCTATTGATTTTAGTTGATATGCATTGATTCCCAGAAAACAGGACGGCTTTTGAAAATGAACTTCCAGTAATTTCAGGGAGAAGCTGGCGCGTTTGTCTCCACGCGAGGCTGACTCGTTGTGTTAAACGTGTTTCTACGCCTCGAAGGAACGGCAGCAGACAAATATCTTCGTATGAATTAAAATGCATTGATTCTTGGAGGGAAATGATGGTCTCTGTTAAAAGCTTTTTGGAGATGTTAGCATGCAGGGGTTTGAATAAAGCCTTTGTTCGGATCCCCTTCCTCTCTGCCTTCTGCTCTCCCCCAAATGGTGGCAGTTTGCAGAGCCCATCTGAAGCTGGAGGTGCTGGCGGGTAGGTGGGGTGGGGAGAGGACCTGTCACACTGCCTATCCCTTGCGGCAAGTGGGAGCGTGAAACTGCGCCTCCTCTCCAGGGAAGAGAATGTTGAAAGGGTTCAATGTGGTTGATCTCCGAACCAGACAGAGAGAGATAAGATCAGGTGCCCAGGTAGGGGCCGAGGGAAAGGGAAACAAAGTTTCCATTGATAAAGAAAATAGCAAGGAAAAGGAGGAGCCCGGGGTCCGGTGTGAGATGCAGAAATGAGGGGGAGTGTGTGCAGTTTGGGTCTCTTGGTCAATGGCCTCTCTGTGCTGAAGGGAAATGATTCCATGATAATGGTTGAAAGGGTGCGGGAGTGAGTTATCTCACTTTCTTACCTTCTGAATGAGTTGGACGTGAACCAGAGGCATAATTTAGGCATTTCTCACCCTCATTAATGAATAGCTCCCATGGGGTATGCAGACAGCACGGCTGGAAAAATGATTCCAGGAGCCAGGAAGGAAGCAATTGGTCTGGAACTTATTTTTTGTGTTAAGACTCCCTGGATCTTTCTGGATCAAAGCCACTTAGGACAACTTTGAGGGTTGATCATGGACTTAACTCCTGGTTAGCCACGGCTACCTTCTCCTCAGCCCGCACATACACCCTGGGTGGGTGATTAAATCCACTTGGGGGGTGCTTGTTGGCTGTGGGTGAGAAAGGATGCTGACCAGTTGCCCAGGTAACACTGCCCCTGGCAGCTAAACCTCCTCCACGAGCGACAGGAAGGAAGGCTGCTGGGAAAGACTTAGAGGAGGGTCGATTGTGAAGCCTCCTCCTTTCACCTCTGGCTGCAGCTGTTATAAGTCAAGGGTCACGGTCTGCATCTACTTACCCCAGACAGTGATTCTCTCCCCCTTCACTCCCCTCTGCTTCTATCCACTCCCTTCCACTTGCCCCTACTCTGCATTTGAAAGGGGATTGCCTAGCCTTGGAAGCATAGGATCAAAGCACTGGGAGGGATTTTATGACTCCTTCAGTCCACCCCCACCCCCACCCCCCCAACCCCCCCACCCCCACCCCGTCTGCTGCTTCCTCCTCTGCCTCAACAACATTCCATGCCACATATAGTCTCAGCTTGAATACCTCTGGCCATGGACTGTACTTCATCTCCCTGGAGTCTTTTGCAAATAGATAGTTCTAGTCAATGCAGAGTACCCCTGCCCCTTGCCTGCCAACATTAACCCCAAATCTAAATGAGCCTTAACCCCATGGTCCTGGTTCTGTCCTCTGGGGTAGCACAGAAAGAGTCTCATTCGTTTCCCCCTTGGCTGTCTTTAGGTATTTGGAGACAGTTAGGATGTCCCCACTGAGGCTTCCCCTCTCCAGGCAAATCACCCTAGGTTCTTTAGCTATTTTTCATGTGACATGGTTTCCTCCCCCATATGCAGGACCAGCTACATAATTTGCATGGGGCTTGAAAAAATGTGGGGACCTTTGTTCAAGAATTACCAAGAATTTCAAGATGGTGACAGCAGGCAGGGTTAAATCAAGCTCAGGGTTGTATGCCCATGAAGCCAGCCCTCACCATAGGGGACCTCTTTTCCCAGATTTCAGCCTGCAGTGTCCTTCTAAGTGATGTTCTGGGACTAGACTGTCCAGGGCAAAAGCACAATGACTGTCACTTTTTTTTGGATACATTCTTTAGTGTTGTTGAAGCAACTGACAATCATATTAGCTTTTACCGGCAGTCAGAGCATACAGGTGCGTCACACTCAGCATAATGTCCACGTTAATCTCTAGATATGATTCATACCTGTAGCAGCTGAGCCATCTCCCTTCCACTCTTGGGCAGTTGCAGGAATCCACAGTGGTGAATTTTGCTCTGCCCACAGAATCCATCCCAGTGCATTGTCCTTTAGGCAGTGTATTTATTCACTCATTCAATCTATAGTGAAATATTTACTGAGGGCCCACTATGTGCTAAGCACAGTGACAGGAGTCAGGATACTTTTTTTTTTTAATACATTACATTCTTTTTTCAAAATTGAAGTGTAGTTGATTTACAATGTTTCATGTGTACAGCAAAGTGATTCAGATAATCATCTCTCTCTCTCTCTCTCTCTCTCTCTCTCTCTCTCTCTATATATATATATATATATATATTCTTTTTCAGACAGGATATGTTATTGACTAAAACCTGACCCTGGACTTAAAGAGCTTTAATTTAGAGGAGAAAAGATATTTAAACAATAATTACACAAAAACCTACTGGTTCCTATAATAGAGATGTGTACAGGAGTGGAAAAGATGGCAAATTACTCTGCCTGGGAAGTTATGGAAGGCTTCAAAGAAGTGGTAGTATTTGAGATGGCTCTTGAAGAATGAGTAGAAGTTTGACACATGGGAGAGGGAGGAAGGGATTGATAGCCTGGTTTCCTCCCCATGAATTCCCAGTTCTTTTCTTTTGGCCATCCTTCTGGGGCAGCACCAAGGAGTTTGGCTCTGGTGGCTCCCCACGGATTTCCACAGCCTATTTCATCTCTGGAACGCTTCAGTCAGATCCCACTGCCTTGATGAGAAGACATTTCTGGAGTTTTTGCTGCAGTTTTAAATTTCTTGACATCATCTGGGTGCGTTGGGAAAAATGAGATCTAATAATGAATGATTACAACTCTCAAGTTAAGTCTAGTTGGTTGACTAATCAATTTGGTTAAGTGAAAATCCATAGCAAATGAGTCGACTGCAGTATGACATTTCTCCATCCAATTTAAATTAAAATCACCAACCATAATAATTTCACAATTACTCAGGGAGGGCACATTGGAGACATGACCCCCGGAGCAGAGAAATTGCAAATTCCGCGAAGAGTGGGCTGAGAGTGGGGTGATGATGGAGTCGCTTAAGATGAACTCTGCCTGAACTGCTCAGCCTCGTCAGCATCGGGGGAGGCAGTGGGGGGGCATCTGCAGAGGATGCTGATCAGCAGTTCCATATTCTTGGGAGCAGCCCTGCTTCTCTCCCCTGGGGAGGCAGGAGTTTCTTTCCTCTCGGCTAGAAAGCCCATGAGAGTTCCTCCAACAGGAGAGCAGGGGCTCTCATCTCCAAATAAGAGGGTAGGGGAAGAGGTGGATGTTACTCTTCCCATTTAAAATTCTCCCAGATTTAGATGATCAGTTCTTGGGCAGTGGATGCCATATCTGTTGATCTTGAGTTAAGAGTGCCAAGTGCGTGTAACAGCTAATTAATTGGTTTTTGATAATAAGAGTGATCATGACAGAGCAAAGGAAAGAATTATATTTGATCTAATATCACAAATGTTTATTTGCTGAAGGACTCCTTTATACCAGGCATGGTATCAGGCATCAGGGAGAAAGAAATGAATTAAATGTATCGCCCTGCCTTCAAGGGCACTGTGCAGCCCGCCTTGTGTAGCCTGAGAGATAAACGCTATTAATGCAAGGTGGAAGGTCATTGACATTTAGTAAGTAACTTGAAGGATAATAATGATTTTGATCCGGGAATTTCATGCAAAAATTTTGTATGCCAGTTACCTTATCTGTAAAAGGCATTTAATAACAGTATTACCTCAAGAAGTTGTTGTGAGATGCTGAGTGATGCTGCTAGTGGTCCCTCAGCCACTTTTCTCTTCTTCTTCTACACCAATAGAACTCTCAAATGTTAGCTGCCTGGAGCACGTGGCTGACTGGAATCAAGACTACGTTTCCCAGCCTCCTTTACTGCTGTGGCCATGTGACTAAGGTTGGGCCAAAGGAATGCAAGTTGAAGCAGTAAGTGTGGCTTCTGGAAGTGCCCTTAAAGATAGGGGTCATGCTCTTATCCTCCTGTTACTCCATCCTGCTGGCAGGAATTCAGGCACAGTGACTGGAACTGGAACAGCCGTGCTGGGGCATGAAGTGACTTTGGAAGTGGAGGCCATACAGGCAGAGCAACAAGACAGAAGGAACCTGGGTTTCGGATACTGTGATGTGAATACTAGCCCTGGACAGCTCACCTCAAGAGCTAAAATAAACATCCTACTTAAACTACTGTTATTTTGGGTTTACTGTCACTCCCAGCTGAGCCTAATTCTAATTAATCCAAAAGAATATATTTACCTATAAAGCATTCAGAAAAGTGCTTAGCACATAATAATGGCTCAAGGACTGGTGGCTCATGTTAGTATTTTTGGTCCTTACTCTAAAGGAGACAAGACAAAGATCCTGCTTACTGAGCTGCAAAGGGTTTGCCTTATTTCCCCACAGGGACTCTTGGTGGAGACACCTAGCATTTTACATCATCGTCGAGGCCCAGCTCTTTGGCCTCTCCTCCCACAGTCCACCCTTCTCAGCTTCTCAGCTGACCATCCCCAACACCTCCCCCACCCCCCACACCAGACTTAAATCCTGCTGTCACCAGCTCAGCCTTTACTTCTAGAGAGAAGCTTCAGTGGCAGCCCAGGAGAAGTATGAGCAGGGAGTCGGGTCCTGTGGATCAATTTGTGATATTTCTCGTGGCGGCAAGAGGAGCATGAGTGATGTGTGCACTAAATCCCTGGCATGGTAGCAGCACTGTCAAATGTCTTGGCTTGAATTATTGATCTTTGGGTGGGACTGGGACCCTGGGTGGAGGGAAAACACTGGGTGCTTGTAAGTGCTCCCCAGCGTGGTCCATCAAGGGGGTTGGGAGCAGTGGAGGGCTAATGATGATGTCACTCCTGAATACCTTGCTATAGGAGAGGGCAGGGCAGTTTGTCTGTGTAAACAGGCAGAGGTACTTTGAGTTTCTGGGAAGATGAGAGTTAGAGAGTTGCCCATTTTCATTTCTGGGGACCTTAGTAGAAAAGTGTTGAAATTATTGACTCAGAAATGATGGGTGGCTTTTTGCCTATTGTTGGGTGTATACGTTGAGAATGTATAATTATTAATACATACATATTCTATACCCTCGAGGGGAAGAAGTGAATGTGGGGGCTTTCCTGGCTAGGGGAAGTCATGGTTATTAGAGAGAGTGAGTTTGATAGACATTACTCGTGCCCACCAATATTTCTAAATCTTTTCTCTTTCCTGTCACATGAACAAGTTCATCTGTATTGTATGGCCAGTTCTAGCCAGTGAAGTGTAACCAGAAATGACATTTCTGTGAACATTTAAGAGTTGGTGTGCATTTTTCTCCATTTTTTTCTCTCTCTCTTTAGAAATTCCTGCTGTGTCACAATCTGGAGGAAGCTACATCTGTCTAGGTCCCTGAATGACTGTGTGGAGCAGAGCCCCATGCCCTACAGCGTTGGGCATGTAGATTAGTGAGAAATAAATCTGTTAAGTGATTGTGGTTTTGGAATTGTTGGGAACTGCAGCACAATCTCATCGATCCTGATGAATGATGCCAGAAGTGAGGGGGTGTGCAGATCCTTTAGTTTCAGTGGGAGGCCAGGGTTAGCAAACCAGAAAATGGAGTCTGAATGGGTCATTAGAATTTTGTGCATGTGGTCTGGGCAGAGAAAGAGGCAACAACAAATACTGATACATAAAACTGGGGCTGGCTGAGTCCAGGAGTGATACCAAGAATGGCAGGTCAGCTGATGAGATCTGAGAATGTACCTGGGACAGATGCCACTGTTACTCTGACACTCTGCTGTGACACAGACCACAGAGGGCAGGCTATATCTAAGTTTGGTTCCCAAAGCGAGAGGAACAATTCCAGAGCACTCCTCAGAATTTATGGACTGAATTATGTCCCCTTCCCCAAAATTCATATGTTGAAGTCCTAACCTCTAATATGACTGTATTTAGAGGTAGGTAATGAATGTTAAATGAGATCATATGGGTGGGACCCTAATCCAATAAAACTGGTGTCCTTATAAGAAGAGGAAGAGACACGAGGGCTCCCTCTCTGTCCACATGCACACAGAGAAGAAGCCATGTAGGTCACAGTGAGAAGGTGGCCACCTGCCAGCCGGGAAGAGAGCCCTCAACAGAACCCCACCCTGATGGCATTTTGATCTTGGACTTCCAGCCTCCAGAACTGTAAGAAGTAGATTTCATTTGATTTAGACCCACAGTCTATGGTACTTTGTTATGGTAGCCTGAACTGACTAACACAGACCTTGAACTAGGACCTGTTTTCTCGTGTTCTCTTCTCCACCCATTCCCAAGTTTTCCAGTGGGGAACTTTTTGTATAGAGTCAGATGTTTTTGAGGTGGAGAGGAAAGAGAAGAGAGGAGAATAATGAAAATAGTAACACCTCCTTGAGCTTTTATCTACATTATTACACTGGATTCCAGTTACAGCCCTGTAAGAGAGAGGGAATTATCCTAGGCTTACAGATTTTATTCATTGGCTTAGCAACATTTTGTGAGCATCTATTATGTGTAGGGGCATGAGGCTAAGTGTTGGGGTGCAGAGTTGAATAGTACAGCTACTGTTCTCAAGTGGCTGAGTGAATTGAGGCTTCCAGGACAAGCTGGTGGTTCCATCTCACAGGGCTAGTAAGGATTCGATCCTGGCTGTTTAGCCCTGTGCCCAAGTTCAAAGAGGAGCAAAGCAGAGACTTAGGCTGTAACAAATGCTGATGGACATTTGCATTCCAGTGAAAGCTGTCTCTTCATTGTCCCTGAGAAGCTGAAGGTCAACATCACACATAGGTAGCGTGGCCAGCTATTGGTTGCCTGCATGCCGTTCAGCCTCCACATTGTTCTTTACTGGCAGAACACTTACTCTGTCTAGATCTCCTGTACCCATGCACCTCAGGGAAAGCTGGCTTCTCCCAGGACCAGAGGGTGAATCATGTAGGCAGCCAGGCAATCATACTCCATCTAATTGCCTTGCAATTCTAACCAGTGGGACACAATAGAGCCTGCAGGGATTCTTGGATTTCTCACCCTAAAATGAGCACAAAAGAGAGGCATTTTATTTTTTGAGTGGTATTATTATGTGAGGGCATGATGCTGAGAGCTGCTGCAGCCACTTTATGACCATGAGGAGGTGAGCCTGAGGACAACTGCCAACGTGCTGAGCATGGCAGAGCAGAGAGAGGGAAAGAAACGGCTCTTGATATTGATCAACAGAATTAACAGTGCCTCTTGTTATATCAGATAATACATATTTTCATTGTTAAGCTCTTTGGGGTGGAACGTTTTATTACTTGTAGCTAGAAGCTTCCTAACTTGTATAGGCAGAAACAATCAACCATGTGTGTACTGCTTATGTGTACTGAGTTGCCACTGCCTCCACCACTGACTCAGTGTGTGGCTTTGGGCAGGTGTCATTACCTTTCTGGGCCTCAGTCTTCTCATCTGTGAGACATGGGTGGGGATAATTGTCCATTCCAGATCTAACCTTTCCAATATTACTCTTAACTCAGCGCTGGGTTAGGTAGCCTGCGGGTGGGGAGGTGCAGAGAAGGATAGGAAGAGCTGATTGGAGTCAGAGAGAAAGGCATCTGTGATGTGGCTGGTAGAGGGCAGAGGAAGAGGGGTCCCCGTCTTCACTGTCTGTAGGAAGGAGCAGACAGTGTGTACCGCCTGCTCAGGGAAGTGTCTGGGGCACAGGCGGTCGCCGTCAGCCACTCACCTAACACTTCTCTGACACTAGCCAGCTGCACACGGTTTGCTCCCAGACCTTTGTGCCCTCTGTGCCTCTCACTCTTCTTGGTGGGATTAGCTCTCCCTGCAGGGGTGGAGGCACAGTGATCTTGCTGGTGTTTCCCAAACAGAGAGGAGAGGGGTGCGTGGCAGTCCACGACAGGATTGGATTCTGCCCACTCTCAGGGCTGCCTGAATCAGAAGTGCCAGGATCCCTGTGAAAAGCAGATGTGGCTTCCACCCAAGACCTCATGAACCAGCCATGCTCCCTGCCTCACGTGCAGGACCACTGCTTGTGAGCCTCATGGCGATGCCGGAAGGGAGGAATTTGCAGTGACCATATTTTACGGAAGAGAGAACGGAGTCTCAGCAAGGTGAGAGGTCTTGAGGGAAGTCACACTGCTGATAAACGCTGAAGCTGGGACCCAAGCTTAGGTTTGTCGGACGTCATTCCCAATTCTGGCCAATGAGTGAGGCCTTGGATCACTGGGGCCAACCTACTCCTTTAGCTCACTCGGCTACCCCTCAACCCCAAGCTCTTAATGTTTCTCTTGCCTCTGCAGGCTCTTTCCCCAGGCAGGGAGCTGCTTCTTTCATCCGTGCCTTTCTCTGTGAAATTGAACTTCTGCTCTCCTCCAGGGCCAGCTCCACAGCTACCTTGGCTTTTAGGTCTCCTGTGACACGTGCCCTTCCCCCCGCCCCCACAGTCACGCTAAACAAAGCAAAACCTAACAAACAAAATCTGTTTTCATTTTACTTAGAGGTCTTGATCATCATTTATGTTTTCACTCAATATTCATCAAATATAATTGAGTACTTATTATGTGCAGATTTTGTGAAGTGCTAAAGATATCAAGGGTGAACTTGAATGGACATGGTGCCAACCTTCACAGAGTTATGGTCAAGTGCACTTCTCGTATCAAACCACCTCCCTCCCCCATATATATAACACCTCCTCAGTGCTGGCTGTCAGTGATATGAAACCAGTTCTCAGCGTGGCTGGGACAATGTCTACCGTTCGTAGGTGCTGCGTGGAATAAATAAATTAATGAAGTGGGGTAAAGGGCCAAGAAGGGCCAGGTGAGTACATTTGAGCTATAATTCAAGGAGGTCAGGCAGCCCGCCTTCCGTTGCTGCATCCTCTGAAGATGTTAAATTGTCTAATAAATGGTTTTCCAGCCCGGGCCCCTGGAGAGGGCCACTGACACGGCCGAGGCCTGAGGCCAGCGCCCAGCCCAAGCCCATGTTGGGTGGATGCATTATGAATGCAAGGTGTAGGAAATAGAAATGATTAAGCTCACAGATAGGGACAGAAATGCCTTTTTTGTGGCTGCGGAGTTGGGACATTATGCTGAAGCAATGCATTGCAGATCAGCCCGCACCAGGCAGACGGGGCTTTTATCCTCCAGGTCCCGGAGTTCCTTTGGCAGGTTTGTGTACAGCTGCAGAGGCCCTTCTGGGAGCAGAGAGAAGCTGGTAATTTTGTGGCTGATGGGCAGACTGTCCAGAGCCAATAAAGATATATGTATTCTTGCTGAAGCACTCACACACCCAAATCTCAGCTCCTCCGTTTTGTCTTTCTTTCTCTTCTTGTGATCCCCACTCCCTTTCCATTATGGAGAAGAATGAAATCTGGGCTGTCTTTCCCCATTCACATGGCTTAGTGTGGGCCTAGTGGGGATCGGGGTCCCCTTCCTGGTGACCCATGAGGACAGAGGGTGTTTGCCCAGGGTGTCTGGCCTCTTCTCCGGGCATCCAACTCATTTTGGCACAATCTAGAGATTAACTGTGCCACTCTGGTGGATAAGCTTGGTGTTTACATTCCCACGAATCCATCCCACATCCCTGCAACGTTGGATATTGTTTGCCCATTTTAAGGATGAGGATAGGTGACTTGTCCAAGGTCTCAGAGTTAGAAAGTTGTGGCGTTGGGATTTGAAGTCAAGTTTATCAAATTCTGAAGTCTGTGATATTGGTTTTTTTGAGTGCCCTAATGGTGTCTCACTCTAGTAGTCTTCATGGCACCCCTGCTCACGAAAGATGTCATCACTGGTACACTGGGAACTCTTGAACTGGGTTCTCTAACTGGTCGATCCTAAGTTACTGAGATATCTTGAAATTTTAACAGAAGTATCTGGTTTGGAAATTGAATGGCTCTTTGAAACTATGTAATTCATTTCTTCTCTCATCTGGACCCACTTTACAGATCATGAAGCTTAGGCCTACAGAATTTAGGGACTGGCCCTAATTTACAGCCAACTCTAACGGCAGACCCAGGACAAGAACCTGTCCTCTCACTCTCAGTCCAGTGTTCTGTACACTTCATCTGCAGTACCAATTAGGACTAGGTTTGGCTCTGAGTAACAGAAACCGCCAAGAAGTGGCCTCACTCCCTGATGTAAAACAAATCAGAAACAAACAAATCAGATGTAAAACAAATCACAAGGAGTTATGGCAGATCCCAGGGTTAGGGACCAAGACTTTCTCTACCTTGTCACTTTGCCACTTTGTGGCTTCTTTCCCAAGTTTACCTCATGGTCCTAAATGGCTTCTGGAGCTCCAGACATTACATCCAGCAGCTGGAAGGAGGAGGCCCTTCCTTTTCAGGAGACTTTCTGGAAGTGTCACACAGTACTTCTGTCTCACTGGCCAGTATTTAGTTGATGGCCACGCTAGTTAAATGGGAGGCTGGAAAGTGTCATCTTGTAGCTGGGTTCCTAGTAAAAACTCAGGAGGTCTGTCTGTATTCCTAAGAAAACAGGAAGGAGTGGCTATTGGGAAGCAACTATCAGCCTTTACCACAGCTTCTTAGTTTCTAAACGGGCTGCCATCACCGTATTTCCAGGTCTGCAGCTCTAGGAATTCCCAGCTGAGAGGAGAGCTGAACCAGCAGACCTTGACTGGCAGAAAAACAAGTTTTTTTTTCCCTTCCTCTTCCGATAATGGCAGGGCACTTAGCTCTGGAAGAGTTTGCATCATGGGACTTTTAAATATAACGCCACCTTGCCTAGTGGTTTTGGTGCTCATCTATTTTGGTCCACTTCAAAGACAACATTGCTTTTGTGCCTTCCTGGATTTTGTAAAACATGAGGGTAGAGGTTTAGGATAAAGGAAGATGGGACGTATACGAGTGTGTCCATGTATGGACACATATATTTTTAGAGCGGATGGAAACCTCCACTGCCATGTGTGCTGGTACTTTCCCAGTCATGTCCCAGGCTGACAAAGCATGAAATACTGATTTTGCTCCTGTGCTGGTTCACAATAACGTGGAGTCAGGGCTTCTTCTTTGAATATCTAGAGGCAGTTAGGGGCTCTGAATGAGAGAGACAGAGTGTGAAGCAGCCTAGAGATGGTTGAGTCCAACCACCTGCTTTTACAGGCAAAAATCCCAAGGCCCAGAGAGGTTGTAGGTTTGCTCCAAAGTTACAGAGCTGGGACCAGGATCCCACCTTTCTGACTTCTAGACTAAGGCTATTTTGCCTCTCTGAAATATATATACATATTTTATATGATTCTCTAGCCATTTCATGTGTGTTACTGTTATTTCCCCAACTAAAGACTCTGAACCCCTATTATGTTCAAAGCACTGGGCAAGGCTTGGTGTGAGGAGGATAAAAAGATGAATAAAACACAGTTCCTCTCAAAGAATTTGCCACCTAGAGAGGACTACAGATGCATTGGCAACTAACTGTAAGGCAAGACATTGGGCTCTAAGCGTTGTACAGACACTAAGTGGTGATGCTATGGAGGGTGGATTGATTGGCTGGGGTGGGGGACTGTGGAAGTCCCCATGGGGGGTCATTGAAGAGGGGAGAGGTAACCTAGATTAGATGAAGGGCACAGACAGAGCCTGAAAGTCATAGCACTGGCTGAAACCTCCCTGCCCTGGGTGCTGTCACTGGAATTTGGAGGGCTCGATACGAGGGCCCAAGGAAGGAAAGCCTAGAGGGGTCTCCTCTGTCTCCAGGGAGGAGCTCTAGTCCCACTAACTTGGTGGGCAGTGTTCTTGGTCCTGTAGGACCATTCAAGTGTCTGAAATAAGCCCAGCTGGTGCCTGGGTCTTTACCAAGGATCTCTAGGGGTGACTTTCAGGCATCTGTCTATTTAAAGCTCCCCGGGTGATTCTGATGTAAAATGGGATATTTCAGAGTTAAGGAAGGAGGTGAGTGAAGCCTTGACCTGGGTGATGAGAAGAGGTGTGGTGTGTTAAAGGCTGAGCTCCACAGGAGAACCTCCAAGAAGAGGAAGCCAGGTAGGAGAAGTGAGTCACCAGATCCCGGGTCGCACTGGGCTCAGTCCCCTCTGTGCAAATGGGTTGACAGGGACCCAGAGCAGCGGGGAGCTTTATCCACGCCAGCCCTGCAGCTTGTCACAGCACTACCACGGTCTGTGCCTTGCCCGCCACCCCCCGGCCCCCGCCCCGTCCAGAGCCACCTTCATTCCCGCACCCCTCCCTCTGCCATGGCTCAGTCCCCACCAAAGCCTTTAAAGGGGATCTTCATTTGCGTGCAAGGGGAGGTCCGGCTGTTTCCGAGAGTGTTAATTAGGAAGTTGCCTGGTTCTCATTTTTGCTTGTCTTTCTTCTTGTTACTGGGGCATGTGTACAGGGCTGGGACTTCAGAGAGGAAGTGGCGAGTAATGGTGGTGATGGCGGGGGCGGGGATGGGGACAAGAAGGGCAGTGTTCCACACCTAATGGGGCAGGGGTTGGCAGGAGGGACTGAGCAGGACCCCATCACTAGGAGCTACTTGAACGCGGCAAAGGATGCCCTGGGGTTAAAGGAATAGTTAGCAGCTACCTCTGATCTGTGGTTTGTTCATTGTCTTACCTTGGGGGCAGTCGAGTCCTGCCTGGTTCTATTTCCCTACTTACACACTCCCATGAGTCCCCATACTCCTTCTTGTGGATTCTTTTGTCCGTATCTGCAGTAATTTGTTTAACGTCTGCTTCCTCTTGAGGCTCTGGTTTGCTCTCCTCGTGCCTTCAGTGCCTCGCACAGAGCTTGGCAAACAGCAGGCACTTAATAAACACTGGTAGATGGCGCCGTAGGCTGACGGACGGGGAAGAACTCGGTTGGACCTTTAGGAGGCAGATTCTTGCCTGATTCTGTTCCTGATGCTCTGTGGGCTCATGAGCCAGTCGCTGTCTCTCTGTGCCTTGTGTTTTCCCAACAACAATGATAAACAAATGTAAATCTGCAAAGAACATCGACAATCTGTTTCTCAATCTCTGCGGCTTATCAGATGGGACAGTTGACTGAGTTTGGGGGGCATGGTACTAGTTCCAGATCTGCCACTTACTAGTATCACTGAACCTCCTCCTCAGGCCTCGAGGGAGACCGTGGGGACCAATCTGCAGGGCAGAGGTAGGCACTTTGAGAAGCCTCAACACGCCATACACTTGGATGGCTTTATTTATTCAAGGGATGGCCCCCATTAGTTTTAAGTAAGGACAGAGAGCAAAGTCTGTTGAAGAGAGATTTAAGACATCAGCTAGAACTTACCAAGTTAGCACAGATAGACCATGCTAACTGGATGTCAAGGAAGGAAGCAGTGTGATTCCAAGGAAGTAGGGTGCCTAACTTACTTGGGGGGCTGGTCAGAGCTGGTACTGCCTGGATGAGGGGTCTGGATTAGAGGCGCTAAGAAGACTTTGTCTATCATCAAGTTCAATAGCTGGATGAGTTTGGGGACAGAGACTTCTGCTCCTTTGCTGATTCCCTGAAGCTCTGGGCCATGGTGTTTGCGGGGCTGCAGATTTCCATCGAGACCTACCGAATGCCCTGGCCTTGGGAGAGGCTCCAGGAGACTCCAGGAGATTTGGGGAAGAGCCTGCCAGGTAGCAGCTTGCTTCCCTCCTTCCTGCAGGGCCCCCAGGTCCTGACCAACAGAGGGATTGAGGACCCAGGTGTCCCCTCTCTGCCCCTGTGCAATTTGGGGCTTACCCCTCTTCGCTCTGGCGTGGCTCAGGAGGGATCCAGCCCCAATCATCTCAGCTCCAAGAGAGAAAAGGAAGAACATCTGTTAACACAAATGCTTTTCTAATTTCTTTTTAAATCTCACTCAGCATCTGCGTTAAACAAGGCTGATCGGCTTGTACAATATTTAATTTTGGAACTATTTCAAAAGGCGCTTGTAAGAGGGGAACAGGGGAAGAGCAACAGCCTCCTAAATCTTTAATAGCATGCCAGCGAGGAGCTTCTGCTGCCTGGCTCTGTCCTAATCACACGGAGGAGAATAAGCAGAGACAGAATTTCTTAATAACAAATACCCTTGCAGCACCTCATTAAATCACTGCATTTCAGAGACACAGCAGGACACTTGGGTGAATAAATAGTGCAATTTCCCAGTCTGAAGGATTTTCACATCTGAGTTGTTTCTCCTGCATATGATAAGTTCTTTTTCCCTCTCTCTCTCCCCTCTTTAAAAAAAAAAAATTCCGTAAATGATTTTAGCCGATGAGTTCAACTAACGAAGACATTAGAGGCAAAGTTGCACCTCTCTCCTCTCCGCCTGTCCCATCCCCTACTCTCCTCCTGCCCTGGAAATACAGAGCCATATTTGGTGTGTTTTTGCGGTTTAACAAATAGCGCTGCCAAAACAGAGATGCAAGAAGGAGAGGGGGAGAGGAGGGTGATGCCGGTTGATGTGAAGCAAAACACTCCCTGGCTGGGTGTTTATGAGGATGGTGACAAGTGGAGCCTAGGAAGGAGAGGCTGGTAGGGACCGAGAGTGGAGGTGCTTCTGGGCTCTGGACCACCTGTGGACGTGGGTCCCTTTCTATACATGGCCACACCCAGTCTCCAGCTGGGCCTGCCACAGGACAAGGGGACTGAGGAAAACCATCTGTTTTCAGTTGCACTTAAATATTTATTAATTTTATTTGTTTTCCTTCCTTTTAAAAAAATTTTTAATTATAGTTGATTTACAATGTTATGTTAGTTACAGGTGTCCAGCAAAGTGAATCAGTTTATATATATATATATCTATATATCTGATAACATATATGTATATACATATTTTTTTCAGATTCTTTTCCCTTATAGTACTTAGATATTTATTGAGCAACTATTGTATGCCAGGCCCTGTGCTAGATGCTTAGAGTTAAATCTGTCATTACAAAATCTAAGCCAAAGAGGACTCTCCCTACATTCTCTCTTAACTACAGTTGAATCAGTCAATCCATCGATCACTACATCAAGATTTTAATAAAGGGGACATAAACTGCAAGCCCACGACTGTGTCCAGCTCAAAACCATCTTTTCTTGTCCCTAATACTGTTGGTTGCTTGTTGTTTATTTGTATTTTGATTTTTCTCTTTAGTAGAATTAGTTGCTCTGAGGTGGTGTTTTTTAAAACTGTGGTTTATGATCCCTCAGTGGGTCTTGACATCAGTTTAGAAGGGATCCCAAGTTACTCATTCTTAAATTGTGATTTGGGGAAAAATTTATCTCTAAGTAAATTCTTAAGTGGTTATCTTTTCTGAGTCTTTCAGTGCATAGGGGATATTTTCTCTTACTTTCGGAAATGAGCATCACTCTGGCTGGGAATGAAAATGGAATGCAATTGATGGGGTATGATGGGACGGGATAGGAGAGAGTAGGCAGAAGCGAGAGGAAATAAAAGAAGAGACGTGAAGGAAGAGGGAAGAAGGCTGTCAGCAGAGACTGTACACAGCAACGTAAACATTATTTCAAGTTTATATGTGGTGTGTTTCTATGCTGGTCTGTGATCTAAAATGCATTTCTCCTTGTGGGCCCAAAACAACAAGCCTAAAAGCCACTGTTCCTTTTGGGAGTGCCCGTCACTCAGACATTTGTCTTATTACAGAGCCTCCCTTGACATGCTCCTCGTGTTGGGGAAGGGAGCAGGCTCCGGGGCCTGACTGCCTGGGTTTGAAGCCACTCCCCATGTGTTTTCCTTGTGATCTCGGGATTGGAGTGCGGTGGCAGCCAGTGGTGTGGTCATGAGTGGCCAGAAGCATCGATGTTCCTAGCAGATGCCCCTGTGGTCTGGAAATGGCAGGTCTCCCTTGGATCCTGCCCTTTTTCCAGGTTTTATTTCATCTTCCCAATTCTGTGAGCTTATCTAGCTCCTTTTAATAAAGCATTCATATTAGCTCACGTTAGCCAGAGTTGGCTTCTGCAACAGAAACCCAGACTGCCGTACTTAGAAATCGGGAACTTTCATATTGGTTTGTTTTTAATATTTATTTATTTTGGCTGTGCCGGGTCTTAGTAGCAGCATGTGGAATCTTCACTGTGGCATGTGGGATCTTTAGTTGTGGCATGTGGGAAATTTTTTAGATGCGGTGCGTGGGCTCTTAGTTGTGGCATGTGGGCTTCTTAGTTGTGGCATGTGGACTTCTTAGTTGCGGCATGTGGACTTCTTAGTTGTGACATGAGGACTCTTAGTTGCGGCATGCATGCAGGATCTAGTTCCCTGACCAGGGATCGAACCCAGGCCCCCCTGCATTGGGAGGGTGGAGTCCTACCCACTGGACCACCAGGGAAGTCCCCGGGAGCGTTCATATTAGAGGTTAAATTTCCAGTTTCTTTCGGGGGGAGAAAAAGGGAAGATCTAGTTTCAGTCTGTGTTTCCCCATGGCAGGCCTATAGATGGTGCGTTAGTTTCCTGTGACTGCTCTAACAAATTGCTACTAACTGAATGGCTTAAAACAACAGACATTTATTCCCTCACAGCTCTGGAGTCCAAAACCCCAAAATCCAGTGAAGCTGCCCTTCCTCCAGGGGCTGGAGGGGAAAATGCACCCCTTGTCTCTTCCAGCTTCTGGGGGCTGCCCTGGCATTCCTAGGCTTGTGACTGCGTCACTCCAATCTCTCCCTCCCTCCTCACATCACCTCCTCTTCTGTGTGTCTGTGTCACCTCCCTTTACCTCTTGATTAGAAGGACACTTGTGATGACATTTAGGGCCCACACTGATAATTCAAGATGGTCTCTGTATCTCAGGATCCTTAACCTTATGACATCTGCAAAGACGTTTTTTTCCAAATAAAGTAACATGCATAGATACTGGGGATTATGACATGGACATATATCTTTCTGGGGGCCACCATTCAGCCCACTACAGATGGAATTCCACAGTCTCCTCTGGCCAGCTCCATTCATTCAAGTAGCCGCCTAGGCCGGCTGGTTCACGCGTTTTAAAAAGCCTGGTCCACACCCAAGCAGGGTGGGGAGATGCAGAAATGCAAGGCATGCTTTCCATCCTCAGTAGCCTCGCCTTCCTGAGTGTGGGTATCCAGAGAAGGCTGGAGTAGTGGTGGGGACTTCAAGCTGCTAGTGGGCCTTGAAGGATTTAGATGAGCGGAAGCGGGTCGGGGGTCATAGGTTCCTCGTGTGAACTGCTCCAAGTGCTGGGGAGACAGCAGCGAGTAAAATAGACAAAGTCTGTGCTATTATGCACATCCATTCTAGTGGGGTGAAGAAGACAAGCAGCAAAGTCTTACAAATGTCAGGTAGTATAAGTGTGATTGAGAAAGATAAAGTGGGGAACGGGGGATATGGGTACTGGGGGCAGGTGGGTGTTACTATTTTCATAGTGTGGCCAGGGAAGGCCTCTCTGATAAGGCAACATTTGAATGGAGTCCTAAAAGAAAGGAGAGGGGGATTCATGTACATATTTCTGGGAGCAGCAATCCAAGCAGAAGACGAGCATGTGCAAAGGACCTGAGGCAGCTGTATGCTTGGGGTGTTCAGGGGATAGCAAAGAGGCTGATTAGCTGAAAAGGAGGGATCTAGTCATCAGGTGGTAGGAGACGAGGACTGGAGAGGAGGCTGTGGCCACGGCAAGGGCTTTTCAAGAGTTGGGGATCAAGAAAACACTCCTTAACAGGTTTTCAAAGCCGGGGATGATAAACATGGATGAGAAAAAAAAAAGTCTTTACTATCACTAAACTCTCAGTGAAGTTAGCATTTCCTTTAATTACAAATGTAGGCACCCTCCGTAGCACCTAATCCACAGCAATGTTGGCAGCACTCGTGACTTTGTCATCAATGGAAATCACAGATACTTTTATATCCTATTATAGTTATTACACTTAATCTTGAAATATTGTTTTCTCCCAGCACTATTTCAAAATTATGTAATGAGACCTGCCACCAGGACTGACTGTTCACTGCATTAATAAAAAACTCATATATTACTATATCACAAATTGTTTTTAAAAAATATTTCTTTAACTGCACTTCAATATAATTTATTTCCTATGTAATCCCATATATTTTATTTTATGCATTTAAAGACATTATTCTGGGAAGAGGTCCAAAAGCGTCACCAGCCTTTCCAAGGGGTCCATGGTGCCTGCAAAGGTTAAGGATGCCTGTCTTCAAGCCTCTTGGATGTAGCCCCTGCTTCGCCATTTGGCTTCATCTCTGGCCACCCCCGAGCCCCTGGCCCCAGTGACTCCATACTTCATCCACACTGAACCGCAGATACTTTCTCCAAATGTCATGCTCTTCATGGCCTGAAAACCTTTGCAAGTGCTACTCCTTCTGCTTTGAACACCCTTGCCCTTTGCCGAGGTTTGTTGGTTCTTCAAGTCTCAGCTTTGCTGTCACTTTCTCCAGGAATCCTCCCTTAATCCCACCACTGAATTTTGGAAGTGTCAGTGCTCTCAAGTGGACGATGTACCGGTCTGTTCTCCACCAGACGGCCGGCTCCCCCAGCGCAAGGACTCGGCGTCGTTCCCTACAGTTCCCAGTGCTTAGCTCAGTGCTTGGCACGTAGCAGGTGCCCGATATTCTCAAAAAATATCCATGGACTCTGAGAATGAGTCATTTCATGGAATCCTGAGACAATCTTGTGATGTAGTTTGTATTGGTTGCATTTTGTGAATGAAGAAATAGGAGGATGGGTTAGCCGGGCAAGGAAAGTGGCTGGAGGAAGGGGTTAGAGATTTGGGGGACTGTGAGAACCCTGTCTGAAGCAAGAGCATGGTGGGGAACAGGGGAGACTAGGCTGTGGGCTGAGTGTGGAGCCAGGTGAGTGTGGAGATGCTGAAGGCCAGGCGGTGGAGTTTGGGCCTGACCCAGTGGGCGTGAGGGGAAGGGCAGGCCTGGACCACTTCTACCATCTCCCCACTTCCTGTCTCTGGGGAAGAAGTACTGGAGCCTTTGGTCACCAGGTTTGGTGACAATTCTTACCGTCTCATGCCTCACTCGGTATTCTCTTCTCTGAACTGGGTATTTCTAGTTCTTTTTTGCCTTTTCCATTGGATTGATATCTTGTTTCTGCAGATAGAGTAAGTCAAATCTTGTCTTAGTAAGACAGTCAAAAGACATGATTTCAACTTCTCTCTGTAACACTCACCAGCTGTATGACATTGAATAAGTTTCTTAGATCCCAAGAATACCTAGTATGTGTAGGTTCCCCACCAGACACGTGCTCCCGCAAGCCCCCTGTCCTGAGCAACACCTGATTCGTTGTTACCCTCCCTGTCTTCCTTTATGCCCTCCGCTCGTGTGATGGCCCTGCTCAGAAGGCAGGCCCCTCCCAGGACAGCTTCCTGTTTGTAGAAACCCTACCCATCTTTCATGGCCCAACTCAAATGCCACTTCTTTTTGGACATCTGTGATGCTGTGTGGCACCAGGCAAGGTACTTAACCTCTCTGGCCTCAGTTTCCTCACCTGCCTACAGGGAACTACCGTGAGGATCAAATGAGCCAACACGTGGACGGGGCCTTGCACATCTCCAGTTTGTTTTGTCCCCTTTCTGGGAGCAGCCTGCCGGCCCGGAGCCCTACTCACATCTCAGTCAACATGGACGGGTCTGTAATCACATCTCTCAGATGCTCTGTCCCTAGGCACGTGCACTTTCTTGCTTTCCAGCTTGCCCTCCTCTTGCTATGTCCCCCACAGGTCTCCTCTATAAATCTTTCAACACCATCTTCATAAGCAGTGAGACCCACAGGCCTGGGTCGTATCCATATCAAAGGATTTCGGTAGGAGCTGGTGATGGATTTATCTCCTGAGGTAGCCAAGAGGCCTCTCCACTTGTCTGTGCCTTTGGGGGCAGGGCCTGGAGCTACCTGTCTTTATCTGGGCTGGTGCTCTGGGCAAAGAGAAAATGCCACTTTGTGGGTTCTCTAAACACTGGTCCAGAAGAGTGGTTAGCAAAGAGGTCTGGCATTTACAGAGGGCCCTTTGGGATAGGCATTAATCAACCTTGTGTGGACCCTTGTACTTCTCTGGTCTGTGTGGTAGATGTTATTTGCTCCCATTTTATAGACTAGGAAACTGGACCCACAGACATTGAGGGATTTTTCTGCAGGTCACACAGCTTGTGAGTGGCACAGCCAGGAATCGGGTCTGTGTTGGTCTGCCTCCAAAGTCCAAGTTCTCCCCATTATGCCCTTCTGTCTGTTCCACCCCCCACCCCCAGGAAATGAGAAGGCCAGGTTCCTGTGTCCTCTTAGGAGAAGGAATCTGGCTCATGGTGGGTCAGGTGCACAGAGATGCTGTGCGGCTACACCTGTTCCAATCTGCACAGCAAAGACAGACCAGGAATTCCATGAAGACTACCATCTTAAAGGGTCAAGAATGAGGGGAGCATCTGGACACCCAACGTTGTGGCCCAGGGTCATGGGAACCTCCCAGGGGTGCTGTGGCGTCTGGGGGCTGGTGTGCTAACCAGGCCATCAAAGTCACAATATCATCTGCCCTCCTGCCTCTTGCCTAGCAAGCACCAGGAGGGGCTTTTGACACACAGGCTAGAAAAGGCCTCAGAAACATTTGGCCGGACTTGCGATTGCCGGTTCTTATTAGGGGGCTCACTCACCTGAGCTTCCCAGCAACCCACCCTCCCAACTCCTTTTCCTTCATCTTCTCATCCCACAAAGTGCCCAGACATCTGCAGGGCCCTTCGTTCACTTTCTTCCCACAGCCCCAGGCTGAGATTACAGTTAAGAACATGGAGCCGACCCCTGGCTGACTGCAACCACATTCACTTGCTGTGTGACTTCTGTAACTGCTCTGTGCCTCGGTTTCTCCATCTGTCAAATGGGGATAATAATCGTGTCAGCTTCATAGCCTCCCTCCTATGCCCTCCTGTGGGTACACTGTGGTCCAGCCACCCTGGACTCAGCCTGCTTCTGGTTTCTCCACCCCTGCCTTCGACCAATCTGTGTTCTGCTGGAACAGCCTCCTTCAGCATCAACGTCCTTCTCATTCTCCTCTCGAAAGCTCAGTGAGCAAACATCCCTCCAGGAAATTCTGCCTCTACTCTGAACTTGGTCTGTGAGCCCCATAGAACCCTATAAGACATTGTGTTCCTTTCTTCAGTCTCATCTTTGAATTTGAATATGTGCCTTCGATATAGCTCAGTACTCATGTGTTAAATTAAACCAAAGTCCTGTTACAGTTTAACTTATTTCTTCTAAGCATGTGTGCCTCAGTGACAATTCTTTATAATTGAATATCACTCTATAGTAGAGAAAGATCACTTTCACAGATAATTTCATCCTCAGAGCATCTCTGAGAAGGTGGTTATGATGTTAGCCCATTTTACAGATGGGGAAGTGAGTATCAAAGACATTTCATATGTGGCTCAAGGTCACGTGGTTAATAAGTGGTGGGCCAAGGCTTTGTGCTCTGAATCCCACTTCAGATTCTCCCTCCTCGCCTCCCCCTTGGTTTAGATGCAGACAAGGTGAGAATCCCAGGTTGACCCAAAACATTTTGGAGTCACGGCTCTTGCCTTGGTATTGACTGGGAAGTCCGAGGTGTCTCGGTCTCTCTTTTTCCCCTCCTGGGGGCTCTCTCTCAGGAGCTGCTGGGGGAACTTGAGTGAAAAAATAGCTGCCCCAGAAAGCAGATGGAGCACCTGGGGTCCCAGACATAATGGGTAGTGCAACTCAGTGGTTTGGAGTCACATAGACCTGTGATTAAGTCGTACGCACTGTAATTTTGTCTCTACCTGTGTGAAACGGGATAATGCCACACACCTGCTCCAGCTGCAGGGCAGGACGAATGGCATGTTTGTAAATCCTATAGCACAGAGCTGGGAATGCCCAATAAATATAATGGTAACAGTTAACATTTATTGAGGATTTACTTTGCACCAGGCACCATAAGAAGTTATTTCTACGCTAGTCTCATTTATTCCTCCCCACAGTCCCTTGCACTTTTTACAGATGAGGAAACTGAGGCTCAACACGTTACATCATTACCAAATGTCACATTGTTTTTTTTTAATTTATTTTATTGGACTATAGTTCAGCAACTAAGCCCGTGCGCCGCAACAAAAGAAGCCACCGCAATGAGAACCTGCGCACCACAATGAAGAGTAGCCCCCGCTCGCCGCAACTAGAGAAAGCCTGCGCGCAGCAACGAAGACCCAACGTGTTAATTTCTGCTGCACAGTAAAATGATCCCATTATACATATATATATGTTCTTTTCATATTCTTTTCCATATGGTTTATCACAGGATATTGAATATAGTTCCCTGTGCTATACAGTAGGAGGTTGCATTGTTTTTAAACAGTGGGACTGGCGAGGCCGTGTCTGTTTGCTCGTGGATGCCTCCCCTGCTTTGTTTGTCCCCCTGGGACAAGGTCTGCAGTTGGTTGAGTCCATAGATGGACACAGTTATTATTACTGCAGTGTCAGCAACCAAATCTGGGGGTGGGGGCGGTTTTGATATGCTCAGCCTGCCAAGGAGGGGTCGGAAGTTTGAGCTCGGGTATGCATTGCTAGGGGTGTGACATGGATGGGGAAGGAGGCTGGGCGGGGCCACTGCAGGACCACGGAGCACGGGCCGGGAAGAAGCCGCCTCTCCTCTCTAGGCACGGGGGCTAGAGGCAGAGCCCTTGGCCACTGGTGCCCCCCACGGTGCCCTGATGGATGGGATCTGACAGAGTGCCCTAGGTCCTCCCAGCACAGGGCATCTGAGCGCCAGCCAGCTGGGGACTCTGTCCAGGGGAGCTGCAGGCCTCAGGCAACGACAGATGCTTTGTGCAAACAATACCTCCTCCCTGAGGACTCTGCTCCCTGGGCTCTCCTCCAAAATGAGAGCACAGAGCCTGCAAGTCCCAACGCACAGAGGCTGTTCATCCAGGATGGCCCTTCCTGCAGCAGCCTCGGCCGTCCTGCTCAGATCAGGGGGCCCCCATCCGCTCCCTCCCCTCCGCTGGGGGTTTGCTTGGTGGTCCAGACAGAACACTAAAGATAAGGAAGGCTCTTTTGGCTTTGAGTCCATTTCTTCACCCCTCCCCTGTGACACAATTGCTCCCTTCTTTTAAGGACTTAGAAGGCTGGCATGGGAGGGGTCTCAGAGATGTTTAGTCTAACACACTCACCATTGCCCAGAGGCGCCTGCGTGTGGGTTTGAAACAGCACTCCTCTGGGTCAGCTCAGTGCTGCGGACTTGGCCCTAGATGACGCCTGTGTGAAACTGTGGAAAAGATGCCTTCCCCTGGGGAACGCAACCCTGTGATAGGATGCAGGCCTGGTGAGTGGAGAGTGGGAGGGACTTCAGTCCCCACTAGTCCCCTCGGAAAGTCCAAGTCCTCAGCACGGTCTACAGTCACTGGGTTTTAGCCATGACCATTTTCCCTTCCCACCCACTGTGTAGCCACACTAGTTCCTTTGGGTGTCCTTGCTGGCCCGGAGCCTTTTGTACTGGCTGCCACTCACCTCTTCTGGCCTTGGTATAAATGTTATTTCCTCAAGGTGGCCTTCCCTGACTTCTCGATTGGAACAGGACCCCATCATACACTCTTATAACAAATAGTCATTTTAGGCAGTTGTCGGTAATTACTGGGTACCGCCATACCGCACCCCTCCTGCACCCCATGCCTGGACTCTAAGCTCCATGAGGGCTGGGACGATATTGTTTACCTTGGTATCTGTAGCCTTTGGGGCAATGCCTGGCACATGGTGGACACTTGATAAATCAATACTCGTTACACGACTGGAAGGCCTTCTGATTTGCTGGTCCTACAGGAAGTTTGGGGCAAGATTTGGCAAAACACTTTTAAAAGGGCAGTACCTGTCATGGTAGATATGCTCATCTGGGCATCTGGCACCTTCTGCAGTCCTTCTCTCCTCTCCTCCTGCCCCAAAGAGCCCACAGATTCAGACTCCAGACACCGGCCTGCAGATTCTCTCCTCTTCCCCATGAGTCTTTGCCCTTTGCTCACTCACCAGTGTCCTGAGGAAGAAGGTTCTGGCTGCCCATGCACTGGGCTTAGGAAAACACAGCTTCAGCACCGCCTTTAATTTTATTTTTAACCCATAATTCATCTTGCTTCCAGCAGATTTATTTTCGGCGTAGGGCCCGTGGGCTAGCACTCATTTGCATGCCTGATCCTGCTCTGGGGAGCTGAGCATCTTAGGTGATTGTCCTGAGATGCAAGCATGCTCCCTGACCTTTTCTCATTTTCCTCTTCCCAATGCAGAGCCAGAATTGAGGTGCAGACTGCAAAAAAGTGGTGTCCGGAATGGAGAGAAAGGACTTCAAAAAAAAGAGTCTGGGGTGGGAGATGGGGGCTGCTTCCACCAAATGCAGGGGCCAGGCCTGCAACTCCAACCATCCTCCCTGCGATGCGATCTCGACTTGGTGGAGGAGCTACACCCGCCCTTAACTTATTGTGCACGTGCTTGGGTGAGACCATGGTGCCGGGAGCTGCGATTGGCGGTGGGATGACAAGTGGGGTTCCAAGACATTAGTCAGTCTTTGCCTTGCTTCAGAGTCACAATCTGGGGTGAGGAAAACGATTTCGAAACAAGTTTTTATAATCGATGGGATGAGTGCAAAGTAAAAGTTTTGCACAAAGGTGTGCAGGGAGAGGAGAGCTCGTTAATCCGCCCAGAAATGGGTCAGGGAAGGCTTTGTGGAGAACATGTGATTTGCATTAGGTCTCCGTGTGCCGAGACCTTTAGGCATAGGGACATTCCAGGAGAGGGAACAGAGCGTGTGTAAGGATGGAGGCCAGAGGGTAGATGATGAACTTGCGAAAAAACCTCTTTAATGTGGCTGAAACGTACAATGCATGAGAGCGAGTAGTGGAAGATGTGAGAAAGAAAGGTATTCCTGCCACTTTGAGAAGCTTATGGTCAGCCCTCTGACTCTTCACACTCTGTCCACCTCTCTCAGTAGACTCTGAGGATCTCGAGGAGAGGCACCCTGGACGGGAGGCTGCTGCCTCGTCCCTGTTCTTGTTGCTCCAGGCCCAGGTCGTGTGCGCAGTAGCCAAAGGAGCCCAGGCCTGGCTGGGCTGGGAGGCAGGGCCATCTGGAGTGGGAACAGACCCTCCCACATGAAGTTTGAAAGGAAGCATCTTGCAGCTCCGTCTAATTACAGGGTAAGTGAGCGGGCCTCCCTCACGATTAATTTGCTGTATGTCTTTATTGCCAGCAGAAGACAGATGACTCACAGAGGGTATTCCATATAGGCCTGCCAGTAATTGTCTTTATGACTTCATGAGCCTTTTATGGCCCCCGCCGGGAAAGGTGTTTTATTTTCCTTCTTTTAATTCTCCATTTTCAGTCGGTAAATAACCAACTTCCTGGGAGCAGGAGGAACGTTAAGCTCGGGATCTAGGTGAAACCATCCCAACAAGAGAGGCCATGACCATGAAAATTGAGGCTGAGGTCAAAGGCAGAGGACGGAGGGAATGGGGACAAGGTGACTCACGCAAGAGGGTGTGGAGTGGATAATCCTCAACAGTGATTAATACGCACGTCCTCAAAATTTAAAAATGAATAAATGCTTCTTTTCAGCAGATGTACTTTCTCAATGATGCTTGACTTAGATTAATGATAATGTGCGTTTATGTTTCCAAAGTACACACAGACCGCTCTGCTTGGAGGGTTGAGGGGAGGACGTGGGAGTGGGTGGATGGGGAGGAAATTCGCGGTGGCCCCCAAGACTGTTGAGTGGGAGAATAGCCACAAGGACATTATATTTAATTGTCATCCAGTCTCTCCATATGCAAGATGGGCAACAGTCCGATCGTTGTTTAAACAGAATGAGAATGGGAGGTATTGTATGTCAATGGTGCTCTGGTGCTGTCTCATAATGGCGTGCAAAAATGAACTGTTAAATTTTCAGGAATTCTGTGAGCTGTTTTACACTATATTGATAGCTTGCAATCAACCACAGTGGAATTATTTACACTGAGGCAATTGGCAAACCTGACAAAATTGAACCCCACCCCTAGCCTCTGCTGGTTGTTAAACGTTTAACAGCTCACCACAGTGGTAGCGATCCTTTCCACTAGTGTTCGAGCGGTGGGGAAGGACCACTTGGCAGGTTAAAAATAATACAAGTTAACATTCACCAATCACTTGCTATGTGCCATGCACTATTCTAAGCACTTCATGTATAGAGTCATGAATTCTCTTAACAACTTTATGGGGTTGATGTCATTCTTGAGCCTAATACTGTACCCCGAAGGCTGAGACTCAGAGTCAGAGCCAGAGGAGATTATTAATCCATATCCCCATTCAGAGGAGGAATTGACAGCCAGAGAGGGGAAATGACTTGGCCAAGATGAGTGGCCTGGTGATGGGTCTACTGACTCCCCAGCCAGTGTCTGTTCTCCTGCTCTTATTCTTTTGGCTTGCTATGCCATAGTCCTGCCTCAGTCCAGGCAAGAGCTGAACCCAAAGGTTGGGAGCTAGGGCTTCCCTGGTGGCGCAGTGGTTAAGAATCCACCTGCCAGTGCAGGGGACACGGGTTCAAGCCCTGGTCCGGGAAGATCCCACATGCCGTGGAGCAACTAAGCCCGTGCGCCACAACAAGAGAAGCCACCGCAATGAGAACCTGCGCACCACAATGAAGAGTAGCCCCCGCTCGCCGCAACTAGAGAAAGCCTGCGCGCAGCAACGAAGACCCAACGCAGCCAAAAATAAATAAATTAAATAAATAAATTAAAAAAAAAAAAAAAAAGAAGGTTGGGAGCTGACCAAAGGAGGCAGCCTTAGGCCCGAGTCCACGGGATGAGCCTGGTGGGCTCCATTTGCAGTGTTCCTGCCGCCTCTGGCTGCCTGATAGAGGGTTGACTGCTCCCTGGTGCCCCAGCAACATCCTGAGCTGCCTTTCCTTCCACTCTGCCATTGTCTGAGCATCCCACTGGAAGTAATTCATACTTCAATCTTCCAGCAGCAACCATCTGGAATAACGAGAAAAAATAAATAAAAGTCATAAATCCAAGCCGGAGCTCTGCCTGTTAGCCTGGAGTCCTTAGCTATGGGGAAGTGGGGAAGGGGATAGATGGGCTGAAACTTTCACGGACAAATGATCAGCCTGGAGAATTCACTGTTAACTGCACAGGGGTTCAAGTTAAGCCCAGCGGGGACAGGGGTTAGCCTCTGCAGCTTATTACGATGATTGCTTTCGGTGTGAAAAAGGTGGCCTGAGTCAAGGAAAAGAGACTCAAGATGAAAATCCCCTCAATTCTTAAATATATAGGTCTATTCTAATGTAGACTGCATTCTAATATGGTAAACATTCCAATGTAGACTATAGGATCAGGAAGTCCCAGAGCTGAAGGGGCCTTCTAGAACGCTTTGCTTGCCTCTTAGCCTGGGAAACCAACAGTCTCCTGGGAAAAAGGAGGGTGCGAATGCTTTTCTGCAGAGCAGGGCCTTCCCAGGCAGGGGCGATGGAATGTTTTCTATGTCCGAGTGTGTTGCCGGCAGATGGGGTGCTACAGAAGAAAGATGGGGGTTCTAATTGTGCCACCTTGCACAAATAAATTCACCTCTTTGAGGCTCAGTTTCTTAATTCAAGTGGAGGTTTCAGAGTGTGTGGTCCCTTCCAGCTTACATTCTATATCCTAAACAAAAGGGAACATTTCAGAGATGGAATGACACACACACACACACACACACACAAATTGACAAATAGGGAAAGCTTTCAAGATCTCATTCAAATGATTGCTGGATTTGTCTATTAGTGAGATTTGTTTCTTTGCATGTGCTAATTGGTCTTGGCATTAATTAATCTGATTTCATTATATTCTCTTTAATTTGTCAAGATATCATTTTGCTATTGGGTGACAGAACACTTGGGAGAATTGTTAGAATTGGAATATATTTCCCCCCCTTTTAAAGTTCCTGGAGAAAAGTCGTTATCAATTAAGTTAATTTGCATACACGTTAGGTTAATCATTTTAGTTTAGCCAAATTTGTAGAAATTTACATAGCAAATTGACCCTCCACATTTCACTTAAACATATGTAGCACACTGAATAGTGCATTTTGAGTTGCTAATGAAACTGAGGTTATTTTGCACGCTTCTTTTAGTAAAAGAGGTTCAATTAGACCAAGTAATTTTTTATTTCATCTGTAATTGCAAAACAAATAAGCTTCCTGGCATTTTTTTTTCTAGTGGCAGCATCACACGAACAGGGGCGTTAATAAGGAAGTCATGTTTTCCTAATTAAGCCCGGTTAGATTCCTGCTCACTGTTCCGGCGTCAGCCCTCTCCAGGCTTCTCCTAGGTACTCTTTTGCCGGAGTTGCTAAGCCTCCTGGTATACCTATTAATAGAAGACTCCCCCACAAGGAGCCAGCTGAATTAAAAAATGTAACTAGGAAAGCAGGGTGGGAATTTTGACAGATTTGTTTTTAAATTTTTTTTTTAATACCAGAGAAGAGAAAGTTGAATTCAAAAGGGGTCTTGGTTCTCTCCATCAGGGGAAGAAAAGAGAGAAAAATAGCTTTTGTTCTCCCCCAGAAAAGAAGCTGGCACAACATATTGGTGGTGTTTCAAAAGTGACTCCAGGGGCTAGCTTGTTCAGTGTTGGAAAATTGGCTGCCATCTCCCCCTCCAGGACGATGGAGCGGTGGAGAGCTTTTAGTGATGTGGGAGAGTTGTAAAAAATGGGATCTGGGATCCCTCTGGCTTTGCTGAGGGTAGAAGGAGGGGGACTCTGGCCACTGTCCTGGAGTGGGTGGGAGTTGGGAATGACGGATGCGTTGGGAGGATGTTGGTATAGTTATACAGAAACTGTGCTCCTACTGTTTCTCCCCAGCGACACAGAAGAGCTTGACCTTCTGTCCAATGCTGGATATTTTTTTCCTTCTAGCGCAGAGGATGTTTCTGGATTGCAGAAGAGGACACTGGCATGGACAGTAGGGAAGAGTTGGACAGATGGGATCAGAAAAGGGTGCTGTACCTTCAGCATGGAGTCAGCAGACTTGGGTTCCAGTCTTGGCTAAAGATTGCAAGAAGCGGTCACCATCCACTCCTCCCTGTGTCTCCAACTCTTGCAGTGTGACATGGCAGCTCTCCTCATCAAGAGGTGGAGTCTATTTCCATCCTCCCTGAACCTGGGCTGTCCTGTGACTTGCTTGGGCCAATAGAATGTGGTGGAAGTGATCATGTGTCAGCCCCAAGCTTAGTCCTTAGAAGGCTTGCCTGCCTCTGTTCACTCTCTTGGAACACTGCTGCCACCCAGACCAGTTGGTTGAGATGGTGAGAGGCACGTGGCCCATTCGCCTCCATTATCCAGCTGACATTCAAAACCCAGAAAGAGAGACGCCTCGCTGACCTGCAAGTGGTCCCGGATTACGTGAGCCATCCCGACTGAGCCCACCTACATTTCTAGTCCACAGAATTGTGAGCTACATAAGTGGCTGTTGCTTTTAGGCGCTTAAGTTTGGGGCTGATTTGTTGAGTGGCAGCACTGGATGTGATCAATACCCACGTGTGTGTTCTTGGGAAAATTCATTTTCCTGTCTGAGCTTCAGCCTCCTAAGTCTGTAAAACCAGTTGGGATTAAAGGATCCCTAAATTTTCTCCAGCTTTAGAAAGCTCCCAAGTACCATGGTGCTGTATCTGACAGCCTGACATTTCCCCAGATGGGACTCCAGGTAAGGCACTCTCGCTGGGCAGTAGCACACCAGGGGAAATGAGTTTATCAGCTCCTTTCAAGATGAGAAGAGGATAGAGTACGTGTAAGGAGGAAAGAGAGCATTGTCTGCCTTGGGACAAAGAACGGGAACTGGGAACCGTGTTGGGGCTCTCGAACAGGATATGGTGAAGAGGTGTTGTGTGTGCGTGTGAGGTTTTTGAAGATGAAGTTCTGAACGCCTGGACGTCAGTGGAGGGAGTGTGCTTTGAATAAGCATGAGTTTGTTGACATTAGTTATGCAGCGCACCCAGCCTGTGGGCTGCAGGCCCAGTCACAGGTCCCAGAGGCCCATGGCCACAGGTCAATGTGGGCTGGTGCAGGAAGTGCCCAGCTAAGCCTTTAGAACTGATTTCTCAACTTTGTTTCATTACCATACATGCAGATGCCAGTTGCATACAAGACACTTCTGCGGAACGCCTGAGTTACGCGGAATCCCCGGGGTGGTCTCTACCTTTCCCTTTGCCATTCAGAGAATACACTTAGTGCAACAATTAAGAATGAGAGGTGCAGGGCTTATCTTATATAATCAAGGCTAGTATTTGTGAAATAAATGAGTGAATAAATGAATGAATATGATTTCATGGATAAGCTTGAATCCACCCTGATTTAATCAATTTATTTGCAAAATTCAATTTTTTAATTATTTGGAATACATTACTTCTGAAATCTCTCTCAACTGATAGAAATCTGTGGGTTGAGACGTTCTCCTTTAGAAATATCACACTGTAGGCAATTCCACATACAGGGTTGGGGCCCAGGATAGGTCTGACTTTTCCCTGCTCTCCTGAGTTTCTGGGAACACAACCAACCCATGTGTTTCTCTTGTCCTGGCCACACCTAGGCTCAAGCTGGTCTCCCTTTCCCAGCAGACTTTGCTGCTGAAGTCCCAGCATTCTTTGCGCTCAAGCAGGACTGACTCATGGCAGAATCTGGTACTTCTCTCTGAGTTTCCCTGATGCTAAGGAGGAGAGGACAGGCACTCAATTGAGCACAACCACTATGGTCAAATGCTTGAGCTAGCATCTTTTTTTTTTTTTAACTTGGAATATAGTTGACTTACAAGGTTGTGTTAGTTTCAGGTGTACGACAAAGTGAATCAGTTATACACATACATATATCCACCTTTTTTTTTTTTTAGATTTTTTTTTCCCATTTAGGTCATTACAGAGTGTTGAGTAGAGTTCCCTGTGCTATACAGTAGGTCCTTATTAGTTATCTATTTTATGTATAGTAGTGTGTATATGTCAATTCCAGACTCCTAATTTATCCCTCCCCCGCCTTTCCCCCTGGTAAACATAGGTTTTCTTTTCTACATCTGTGACTCTATTTCTGTTTTGTAAGTAACTTCATTTGTACCATTTTGCGCTGGCATCTTGATATCAGAAGCTCAAGGCGTCTCTAGGTGGGGAGTGACTGGAGCAGGGTGCTGGGCCAGTTGGAAGTCCTGGGTGGCTGGGAGCAGGGATGCAGGGGAGAAAGTCATATTTTGTTCTGGTTTCCTCTCACCTTCCCTTTCAGCACCGCTCACTCCTTTACGGTCCTTTCCCCTCCCCTACCACGGCCCTAGGCTGCCATGGTTCTATGGCATCTTTGTACCCACACCACTGGCTTATGATGTAATTCTTGTGTCTGTTTCCTATGACAGATTACATGGCTGGAGGGAAAGGACCACACTTTTTCATCTTGGTATCCACCCAGAGCCTTGCCCACAGAGTTTAACACGTGTTAAAAGACAGCGAGCTATTTCCGAGCAGAGGGGGCTGGCTAACACCCTAGAGATCCCACACCATTGGTGCCCCCTTCTCTGTGTAAATGCAGAGCTGTCCTTAGGTGGCAGAAACCTTATGTGAGGGGCAAATTCTAGAGCCAGGCAGGGAGCATGCGTGTATGAACTTGTCAGTGTAACACAGGCGGGGATGAGAATGATGTGGGTAACTGCGGGACGTGTGCTCTGCCTAAGACATCTAGATCCACTTCTTTCAAAAACACTTCTGGCAGAAAAAGCATGTCTGAGATCTCCCATGTGTGACTGCTGCTTCAAGGTCAAACCTTAACTCTCCATCTCTGGGGAAACAGTGACTTTGCTGGAGTTTTGCCAGCAGCTGCAAGGCCGGGTGGCACCGCGTGGACTTGGAGTCAAAAGATGAGTATTAGTCTTGACTCTACCATGATTAGCTGTATGATATCCAGGGCAGGCATTTCAAATCGTTGTGCCTCAGTTTTCACATATGCAGAATGGGTGTGCTAATGACAAAATAAAAAAGGTGAATGCCATTGTAAAACGTAAAAATTTCAATAAAAGGCAGGGCATTGCTCTTAGGGTTCTTCATAGAACCCTCTATGGCTTCTCCTTTTAGAAACTGCTCTGCCCTGATCTTGTCATCAGTCAAGGACCAGTCAGGGTTCAGTGTGCCACCCTCCATCTCAGCCCCACCCCTTGTTCCCTTGCTGATCCAGGAACAAAGTAGAAAGTGGCATTTCTGAATGAGGCTGACAGTTCACCAGGCACAAAAACCCACCCAGTTGTGACTCAGAGTTTTGGAGGCGCAGATAGAATTAAGGAAATGTTAATGTATTCGCATGGCTTTGCCTCCTGCCTACAAAGGCATAAGCAGTGAGGAGGGAGGATGGGAAGGGGGACAGAGAGATGGGGAGTCGTGCTGATGGGCTCTGGGGGTGGAGGCTGGTGGGGACTGCAGGGTCCCAAGGCTGCCTGGCTGCTGCAGCTGGGCCTGAGATCCCCAGGGGACAGAGAGGGATGTGCTGGCATCTGGTCTCTTCCAAGCGAGTCCGCCGCCCAGAATGCAGTATCAGCTTGGGCACAGGGCTAGAGCAGAGGGACCCGGGGGTGCATGCATGTGCCCACACAGGGGATGGAGGTGTGGGGGGATGTGAGCTGAATAACCCAGAGCTGTCTGCCTCGGTGCTGTGGCTTGTCAATGGCAAACAGCCGTTTAGAATCAACGTCTTTTCCAAATGAGGCCCCTGAATGTTGTATGCTTAATAAGATCTATCCGTCTATCTGTGCATTTATGCAGGGAGCTGGTTCCCCAGGGCACAGCAGCCAGTATGCTACCTCAGCATGGAACAATCCCCTGGGAAGCTGCTTCTTTTTCTCCCCCTCCTGTGGGGGGCTCCAGGACTGAGCCCTAAGGGGCTGGGCTGAGTGGCTGCCAGTTTGATGGGTGTTTGTAGAGGTACCTTGTATCACTGGCTCTGTTACTTCACTTTTCATTTCTGAATGAATGAATGTTGTAGCATTTGCCAGGCACTGACTGGGTGCCATTGAGGGTGTCAGAAACGCAGTCCCATCTCCTAGGTTCACAGACGACCTGTAAACTAGACCTGTGACCCCTGCAAAAGCTTTCCCCTCCACTACCTAGTATCTGGCTGTGGGAGATGCCCAGTAAGTGTTATTATCAGAAACAGATGCTCTCCGTAATATCCAGCCAGACTCAGGAGGGGTCTTTGTTCAGTGCAATTATGGGTCCGCTAGGGGGACCCCTAGGCACCACTCATAAGTATGGTGGCTGGACCTTTGGGTTCCAAGTGCGAAGGATACTCCAGAAGCTGTGCAGGGGCGGCTTCCTCGTAGAGTAGGGGTCGTCAAGAAATGACATGGCATGCTCGTACTGGGGAGCTTCCATCTTGTCCCTCCCTCTGACAACCTCAGCATCGTCCAACTGAACCCCCAGAGGAAGGGCCCAATATAGGGGCAGTGACCCCAAGAAAAGAGATCCTGTGAAGAGATTGGAAGCTCTGGGAGAAGAGGCCCAGCCAGGAGCATCGGGCATGGGCTTTGAGCAATCCCAGGTGGGGCTCCTCCTGGCTTGGAGAAGCTGGGAGACGTTTCAAACGTTACTCGTCAGGAAAAAGCACTGATTCTCTCTTGCTTCCTCTGCCCTCTCCTCCCCTTCTCAGGCCTTGAATGTTTTAAATGCCAGTCTTCATGGTTTGATGGAGAATTTTACACTAATGCAGAGTATTACCTAGTTAATTTGACTAGAAGAGACAGTGATTTTACACGGTGAGGCTGTTGCCTCCTGAGCTAGCAGTTCCATTACCGTGGGCTGGGCTGCCTGCTCCCCTGGAATCTGCTGAGCTAAGGGCCTTCTACACATGGGCTTCCTGGGAGCCGCCAGGAGGCTGGAGAGCAGGAAGGGGGAAGAAAAGCGCTGGGTTTGTTCATTCCCTCCTTCAGCCATTCACTCACTTACGATTGTCTTCCTTTACTCAATAACTGACTTATTCATTATTTCTTAAGTCCATTCATTTCATTCCTTCCTTCAACAAGCTTTGAGCATGGCCTGTGAGGTGCCCGACCTAGTGGTAGGTCTTGGGGGTACAGAGATGCAAAGCCCATTCCTTGCCTGCGGAGTTAGACCAAGGAGCATGGTTGCAAACAGCTAAGGACAACACAATGGGCCAAAAATTAATCCAAAGCACTGTGGGAGCCCGAGGAGAGGCTGGCTGCTTGGTGGTGGGGTGGGGCTAAGGCCGACTCCACAGATGGGTGAAACCTATCTGGCCCTCAAGGTCTTCCATGAGGCAAGAGTATTAGGAGGTCGACTTGGCAATGGGATCAATGGCTGGGTACAAAGAAATGATAAGAAAACCACACTAAAGAGGGACACCAACACCTGGGCTTCTTCAGGGCTTGTGAAGAGGCACATCTGGTACTATCATACCCCCTCACCACACCCCAGTGTCCAGTATCCCAGGCTATGGATAAAGAGAGAGGGGAAACCACTGGTTTAGTGGAAGCTGTTGTGACATTGTCTCTCCCTCCCCCAAGCCATGTGAGGGAAGCTCTCAGGGCATTGTTCATGGAGGCTGGGAGGGCCAGTAAGAAGAGGGGTGGAGATCTCACTCCCAGGCTGAAGGAGACATCCTAGTGCTTTGGATGGAGTTGAGGATGGAGGGCATTCTTGGGACAACTTGACTTGTGTTCTCTTCTTGCTTCTTTCCTGGAGATGTCTGAGGTCGGGGTAGGGGCGATGGGAAGTGAGGAACACGATAGCTTGTTGAGACAGCTTGGGTGAAGGCCAGAGGGAGCCTGGGAAGAAAATGGAAGAGTCTCCCCTCCATCCTAATTCTCTCTATCTCTAGGAGGGTACTGAAGAAAACCCAGATCGCATGGTTGTGAAAGAGCCAGGTCTAGAGGAGAGGCAGGTACTCTGGGGCTGTCTGCTATATAAAGAGTTAGCCCGCCCAGAGAGGGCCCTTGGGGGATAGGCCACTGGTGGGGGCCTAAGGTAACCATGACTCCCTCCTCCTGACATGGTCCTCGGCACCTAGCTGGCCAGTGAGGCCAACGCGAATCTAAGACAGCCATGGTGCCTACATGTGGACGGAGCCACCAGCTGGAGATTGAACCAGGCTGAGTTGTTAGAGACCAGGGCCCTCCCTATGGGGTCAGGCTGCCAATCATGAACTATGGCTCCAGCCCTCTCTCCTAACCCCCTCACTGTCCCTAGCACCAAAGGACCCAGGGAAATGAACAGAATGTTAGAGTATCTGTTAATGAGAGACTCCAGAGAACAGATGAAAGTTATGGCTAGAAAAAAAAAAGTGTTGTATTTATGCTCCACTGAGTATAAACTGTTTAATAAACTCTTTAATAAACCAGTGAAACAAAGAAAATGGGGAAAGACAACCCAGGCAGAGGTAACCACGAGAACAAAATCACAGAGGGGTGTGAGCACATGGCAGGGGGAATCTGAGGGCTCTGGTGAGATGACCGGGTAAGTGATGGGACAGGGGAGGGGGGAGCGTGGGAGGCTATCATGCGCTCTCAGAAAGAACCTGAAAATGATTTGAGAGGTTCTGGGCCCCTGGGCAGTATCAGGTGGCCAGCTAGCCTCAACCCTTGCAGCTCACAGTTTCCAGGAACAACACTCCTCTGGGCAAGGGAAGAACGTTACCTGGGCCCTGCACTTTAAAGGTCCTAATTACTCGCCCTCCAGTCCCCACACTAGTACATTTATTAAAGAACACGTGGGTGCCTCTGTTAGTGCGTTCCAGGGCTCAGCCCTGGCTGTAACTCTAAGCATCCACTCTCATGACTAGCACTGTGCAGGCCCCAGGGAAATGCTTCTCCCTGTCTCTTGCCCTCTGCTCTTGAAACAGAAGGCAACTGGGTTAGAATGACCCGAAGCTTGGTGGGTTGTACTGTTGCCCACATCAGGAGACAGTGTTTTGGGAGTGGTGGTGGGGGAAACATGCATTTAAGCAGTGCAAGTGCTTAAATGTAAGACCAATTAATTAACTTGTCAAATCCTTCCTCTCAGATAGCACGATGCGATAGATTCTTTCATCATCAAGTATCCGGAGTGCTGAGCAGCCATTTTCTTGTATTCTTTGTGTTCAAATTCAAATTCGTGGAGGTATTTACTCATTAGTGTGGTATTTGCAGTAGCTGCACATAAAAACTCAGAAACATTTTGCAATATTAAACAACTCACATTTCTCTTAAATTTGTTTAGATGTAGGTCTAGATATAACATGCATGCAGTGTGGTATGGATTCTCTACCTTACTGTGTAGATCTAGGTATTGCTATAAGAACAGTGATGAAAACGATAATTTGTCATATGTGGCCACGTTATCATGTTTGAAAAATAAGTAAAATTCAATGCTCATTTCTGAGTACATGGAAGTGTGGCTTTAAGAATTCTATCGTCATTTCCAACTTCTCCTGCCTCAGCAGAGAAGTTTCTCCAAATTGAAATTAATAAAAAAAAACTATCTAAGAATGACAATGACTCAAGAGATGCCTAAGTTGGCACTGATCTCAATAGAACACAAATTATGTAAACATCTTGATTATAACAACATAATTAGGGATTCTGTTTAAATAAAGGCAAGAAAATTAATTTTGGAGTAAATATTCAGTAGTTTTTGAATTATTTTATCTTTGTTTTGTTACTCATACAAACACTGTCGGCACTCAAACGTGCAATAATAATTAAATTCATCTATCTTTGATATTTGCCAACTTTCAATCATATGAAAAGAAATCCATGGTTTTCCACTGATATTTTTGACCTTGTCATCATGAAGGTGTACTTGTCAAGGGAGGTGGGCAAGCATAATTTACCATACAGTTTGTTATCTTAATTTGTACCTTTTAAATATTTAGACCTAAGTTTTGTTGGCCTCCGGTGCCATGGGCTCCCCCAAGGTTAGGAGAGGTTCTGCTCATCCCCTGTGACAATCTTGGTTGACTTCTTCCAGTCTCAGCCTTTATACTGACATCGTAGCCCTTGAAGGCACAGGGAGAAGGTTTGGCAAATTGTTGAAAACCTTAGCAGGAAAAGCACTGGGGTTTAAAGATTTTCTTGTCCCACCGTGTCATGTTAGTGGTGAAGAAATTGAGTTAAAGAGAGAGGCGAAGTATCTTGCTAAGGTCACATGGTTACTGAAGCACTTGGAGGCCCTGGAACGGGGACCGTCTACCGAGCCAGTAGTCAGGGGGAGGGATGGAGGGAAGTTTGCAAAGCACTCGCACCTCAGCAGCCCCCCAAGGCTTTAGCGCCTTCTAGCTAGTGGTGCTGCACAGAGTTAGTGCAGAGGGAGGGTGTGGGAGGGTGGCCCTTTCGGTGCCTGCCACCTACATGACTTCTCGGTGGCATCGGTGATGATGGAGGGAGAGCTGACATATGTCCTAGCCCTTTCACTCACCTCCTCTCTCCAGGTCTCAGTTTCCCCCCATCGCAGAAGGAGCAGCTGGACAGGATGATCTCTACGATACCCTCCAGCCCTGACATCCTGTCTGCGTGATTTCCCAAAGGCTGCAGGTTGGTGGAAGCCTGAGGACTGGATTTGGCCTCAATCCATGTTTCTCCTTCATTTCTAAAACCACATGCACTTGCTGGAACACTAACTCCATCTGGCCTTGATTCGCTTCCTCCTGATTTTACTCCCTGCTGGAAAGCACTGCATCCCACCCGAGGCACCTCAGGGAGCTGCTCTCACCAGCTCCCTGTTTTTTCTCCCCTGAGGCTTAGCAAGTCAAGCATTGCCAAGAGCTCCCTTCCTTCTGCCCCAGCAGGGAGGAGCAGCCACTGGGTGAGCAGGTTTTTCCCTCCTTCCTTTGGGGAGGCTGGCAGAAATCACCAGCTTCCCTCCCACAGGTGCCTGGGGTCCTCTCACCCTCCTTGGCCTGCCCCTATCTCTCCAGGAAGTCCAGCCTTTGGAAGTTTTGCTCCCTCTTTACAACTGCATCTCCTGCTTGCCCACTTCCACCTCAAGCTCTTACTAACCTCTGTCCTCTTGCTCTTCTTCTATTCTTCCCTTCAGGCAGGAGGCAGTAGAATATATCACTTGAGAACATGTCTGACATAGAGAACAGACTTGTGGTTGCCAAGGGAGAGGGGCTGGGGGAGGGAAGGATTGGGAGCTTGGGATTAGCAGATGCAAACATAATATATAGGGTGGATAAACAACAAGTTCCTACTGTATAGCACAGGGAACTATATTCAGTATCTTGTGATAAACCATAATGGAAAAGAATATGAAAAAGAGTGTATGTATATGTATAATGGAATCATTTTGCAGAAATTAACACAACATTGTAAATCAACTGTACTTCAATAAAATAAAATAAAAAAAGAACATATCTAAGTCTGAATCCAGCTCCCCTATTTATGTGGTGAGACTTTCTGTTAGATTTTCTCATCTGTCAGTTGGGCACAATCCCTACCTAACTTGGCTGTTGTGAAGCAGAGTACCTGGTACACAGGAATAACCAGTGTCTGTTGGTCTTTGATCTAAGAACATTTGTGAAACTTTATGTTATGTTCATTAGTTTCCCCAGGTTTCCTCTAGATTTTTATGAATATCTCCCCCACCTTTTTCTTAGTTTCTAAATAAAATGATCTGAGTCTCCCTCCCACACCCCTCTGGAGAGTCACTCTCCCCAGTAGTTTGAGGATTCTTGGGGTGGCCCCGTGCTCCGCTGGTTACCGGTGGTTCTGAATTCCTGTTCTTGACTCAATCCTGGAGTCCCCTCTGGATATCTTGCTTTCTGCTGCTTTGTGCTGCCTGCCCAGATTTGCCCACACGTGATCAAAGGCCTCTTCCCTTCCCAAGACACCACTGGTGCACATTGTGTTATGAGTGACAATTTTTATAGGGCCTTTGGGAACAGAGGGGGATTATAGGTACCAGAAGAGAAGAAAACATTACAGTTGAATATTATATGCCATTGTTCACAAAGCCACAGAGTTTGCTGAGTAGAAAGAAGGGAAGTTGGGCCTGGGGGAGGTTTTCCAAGCAGAGGGCAGGGGGTGGGCAAAGATCCTGTGTGGCCCACTGTGGCAGTCTGCTAGCTCTTCACTAAGCCCACGGCCTCCTGGGCACCCTGCTCTTCCCTGGACATTATGTGTGACGTGGGGCTGAGGTGCCGTCACTAAAATATGAGTGGGAGTGATGTGTGCTCCTCTCCACCTGGCCCATGAAAACCTTCCTGTACACTCTTTCTAGCCCTTTTCCCTTTGGCCAGCTGCAGTGGTGACCCCAGGACTGCCTAGGAAGATGTAGGTTGAGATGGCAGAGGTGCCGGTAGCCTGTCTCTGAAAGAAATGAAAGAAGAGCTGCTCTCACCAATCAGGAACATTCATTTTGTCCTGCCACGTGAGTGAGGCATATAGTTCTTAAGTTTGAGCTATTATACATTTGGGGGTCTATTTGTTTTAGCAGTTAGCATTACCTGAGCTAATATACATCCAAACCTCTTTCTTCTTTAAACTCATCATGCTTGCAATTACTTGAGTAAGATCAACCTTCCTTGGTAGAGTCTATGCTACACAGGGCGGGGATCATGGCTTTCAGTCATCTTATCCCCCACGTGTCTCATCAAATGGAATGGAATAGATGTTTGGGGAGGCACTGCATAGTGCCATCCAGGGAGTGTGTGGAGTAGCATTGCTTTGCTTCCAAGGCTTGTTCTTGCCGTATTGCTCCTCTTCAGGCCATACTCCTGCCCTGGCCCTACACTGTAGTCTCATTCTGTCTTTTGAATTTAGCCTACGCCCTTAGTCTCACTGTTTACATGACAGGAGCCCAAAGCTTCACCTTAGTGTTCAATTTCCTGTGATGCCGGGACGTGCGTGGACCTGCTTCCTCCTGTTTTCCGCTGAGCCCGGCCAGTTCTGGAGAACTGTCTTATATCACAACAATCACTGATAACACTTGTAGAGCAGATAGAACTAAAATGCCAAGGTTTGAATCCTGGCTCCACCCACTTATTAGCTGTGCGAACTTTGGGAATTTATGTATGGTAATCTCTCTTTGCCTTAATGTCCTCCTCTGAATGATCAGGATACTAATAGGACCTGTCTCATAGGATTACTGTGAGGACTGAGTGGACGGTGCTTGGCACATAGTACGTGCTCAATACATATGGTTATTGCCCTTTCCAGGTCGTAAAGCTGTTTCACAAATTTCAACCAATACTCTTCCTTCAACTTTAGGAGAAATCCATTATTGGTAACATGGCCACTCAACACATTCAGATTCAGATAATATTATTGATGAGTTCAAGTCTTCATGCCAGTTTTTTACATAAACCAGATGGAGAAACTATGCCCAGAGAGGTTACATACAAGAGTTGCTAGTGAGTGTTAGAATGGGACTGAAACTCAGGACTAAACCCCCATGCAGTTAGCCTGCTTGATATCCTGCAGCTCAAGACAACAGCTCCAAAGGCATCACAGAGAAAGACCTTTATGTCCTAGGCAGAGTCCTCAAGACACACAGACATGCAAACCAGCATCTCTGGACCTCTCTGGGTTCACTGGACAGGTGGTCTCAGTGGTGCTCTGTCCCTGACCAGTGTCCGGCTCATGTCGGTGTTCTGCCCATCTGCAGAATGTTTCTCTTCCACACAGTCCCCAGACGGTTACTTCAAAGTGGGTTTCTGCCCTTATACCTAGCATCCTGATATCACCTTCCAGTTTTCTCCATTGGTCTGCCTTCCCTAGTTGCTCTTCCTCCATGGAACCCATTCTGGGTCCCAGTTTTTTCCATTGACCCTGATAAGTGCCAATGAAACTGATACCTGGGTTCCTGCAATTTGTTAGGAGAAACTAAGGGGGAAGTAGTGAGTCACCCTACTAAACAACCAGTTGGCGTTTAGCACATGGCTCTGGGTGGGTGGACCAGGAAAATGGTCTTCGCAGAGAAGCCTTTCCAAGAGCCTGCCTCAGCCCATATGGCCACAGACTGGGCTGGCCCCCCTACCGCTCACCTTTCAACTCATGTCCCACCTCTCCCATTGGGGTGTCAAGGAGCAGACACTTCCCCGGCTGAAGATTCAGATCCTCATCAGCCTCTCACCTGTGCACTTCCCAGACTCCTGCCAGCTCCCTGGTGCGGCCTGTCGGGCCAGCCCACCAGCTCCTTGCAAAGGCTTCTGGGGAGAGTGCCGCTCCAGCTAGAAAGAGCTGCTGTGGTTAAGCCATTTTCTCTGTGCACTTGCAAGGTACATAATTAAGAGTTCTGCTGAGGGGGGAAATAAGGCACACCATTAGATTTGTTTAGCATATTACGCCAGGTCTAGTACATGCCTGGGCCCCCATGCCACACAAGACGTTAAGGTAAGACTCCAGAAACAGCCCCAAGGTTGCTTGATGGGATCTGTTCCATGTTAATTCTGAGTAAATATTTGCTCTTCAGGTTTTTATATGCTTCACCACCAGCAGGGATTTTGAAAGGTGGGCTTCTCCACCAAACACTTTTCATTTAAAAATCGGCCACTTAAACACAAGGTTCCTAAGGCTCTCCCCATTCGCTTTTGTGTTTTCTCTTGCATTTTGCTTCCTTCCTTTTTCCTCCTGATCCTGCCTTTCTTCTTGCTGCCAGTTTTGCTTCTCTCTTGCCCTCATCTGTGTCCTTGGTGTCCAGAGCAAGAAGCACAAAAAATCCTGGATTAAGGGTGAGACTGAACTTTGATGTCCTCCTTTGAGCACTCTACAAGATGGGATCAGGCATGAGGCTGTGGACCCCACCTGAGGGGCTGGGGAGGAGAGGGGCTGGAAGCCTCAAAAGAGGGATGGAGGGCTTCCCCGGTGGTGCAGTGGTTGAGAGTC
>NW_020837990.1:8004044-8025485 GCF_003676395.1 Aethalodelphis obliquidens
ACCCTCACAGCCCCCTGCAAATGGAACTGTTCATGGCCCACCCAAGGGTCAGATCAGGAGAGGTTGTCCCTTACACCTGCCACAGGAGAGCAAAGGATGCTGGCAAGGGGGGAGGGAACACTGGCAAAGCTTAGCTTGGTGCCGTATTGAGAAGCCATGGTGAGTCTCACACTTGGGCTCAGAGGTCATGTAGGCCAACCCGAGTATTAATCCCCTCTATCCATCCCTAATGTTCACGTAGCATGCAACCTCCTGTGTGCAGAGCCCATTATAGAGCAGTGCTGAGTGTTAAAATCTCCTCGTCCCACTGAGACAGGTCTTCCTGTTTTCACTGTGCTGTCCTCGTCCCAGGTCCCACCTTGGGGTATCCAGAGAGCTTGTTCAATCCCTCTACCTTGTCAATCCCTCATATATTTGAGCTCACCTGTCAAAGTACTTCTAAGTTTCTTTTCCTGGCTTCAACGATTCCCATTTTTCCCTTATCACAATTCCACTATGGAGTCTGTGTGTAAGCTGTAGTTTAATGTCTCCCAGTAGACTGGTTACTTCAGGAGGGCATGCACCACGTTCCATTCCCTGCTGTAACCCCATGCCCAGCAGAGTGTCAGCAGATAGCAGGCACTAATCAATATCTGTGGGGTGAATTGAAGATGTGGTTTGAATTCCTTTCCTTTACCATCTTCTGCCTCTGCACTCTGTGGTCTCTCTATTTACCTCTTAGGATGTATTATGCTGTTTTGACCAGGGAAGACCAGAGTAGGACCACCACCGCCACGCTTGACATCAGGTTGGCAAACTTTTTCTATAAAGGGCCAGATACTACATACGTTACTAGTGATGGTCTTAGTTGTAACTACTGAACTCTTGTCATTACAGCCCCAAAGCGACCATAGACGATACTTAAACAAATGGTGTGACCATTCCGATAACACCTTATTTACAAAAACAGACGGTGGGCCAGATTTGGCTTGCAAGGCCGAGTTCTAGGAATTCAGTTCACTGAAATTCTAAGAATTTGGACTGGAATTGGATTAGCTTTTAAAAATAATCGTTATCAGAGAACTACTAGTGGCAGCCACCCAAGCAAGGAAGAGTAGGCAGGAAAGTGCCCTTGGGCCCCTTGTGGGGACAGCAACCTCTGTAGAGGGCAAAGAGAAGGAGGTTAACTGCAAGGCAGGTGACTCATCTGAGGCCTTGAAGCAGAGAATGAAGCAGGATGGCTGCTGAGGGGACTTTCTCTGTACCCACGGCCCTGTTGCTGCTGGACTAGGTCCTCAGTGAGCAATCCAAGAAAGGAGGCCCAGTCCCAGCAATGCAGCGCTCAGGGGAGAACATTCTCGCCTAGTAGCAGCGTTACCGTCCAGGAGGAGACTGATGGTGACCTGTGAAGCCACTATGACTAAGGGAAATGAATGATCACACATGGTTAAAGTTGGGGATGTAGGCACAGAATGGGGATATATGGGAATGTGAATTCAGCTGTGCCCATTTGTACATCTGAGATGTGCAGGTCGAATGTTCCTGTAAATTTGGAGCTGCTGAGCGTGCGTGCTCGTGTGTGCACGTACTTCTGTGACTGAACTAGCTGGCTGCTTTCTTATTCGTTTCTCTTCCTAGACAGGAAGCTCCTGAGGGTAAGCGCCGCTGTTCTTTTCCATCTGCATGTTTCCAGCACTCAGCACCGAGTCTGAGATGGGCTCAATCATTTAGTTTAGTTTTAATTAAACTGAATTGATGCTAAGCATTTGATAGAACCATGGTGTGTCAGAGGGGATTGTACATGCTGCCTTTGCATGTGGAGATGGTGGGTTTGGGTGTATGTCCACGCACTGGGGTCTCTGTAAGCAGATACGGAATCATTGCAGGGCTTACACACACGCATAGGTAGAATAGAGCATTTGGGGGTGTACGTTTGAGACGTGCATGCAGATAGGAAGTTGGAGTATGAATATGGGCAGAACAGGAGTCTTCTATGAGTTCATATGATGTGAACATACAGACAATAAAACATTGTGGGATGTTTACTTGAAACATACATACACATAGGGGTTAAGAGTGTATGTGCATGGGTTGTAAGCATGTAGAATGGGGTATAGTGTATGTGTGCCCATGAGGTGTGTACAAATATACCTGAAATATACATTAAAGGCCACCTTGCAGATAGGCTGGTGGGAGTGTTGGTTTATATGCATATGCAACAGACGTGAGGGTTTGGGGACATATCCAGGGGTAGGGAGTGGGGTGCACATGCAGACAGGACCTGCCTACAACCTGTGTCTATGCAGGAGTGTGCACTGCAGGCATGGGTTGTTGAGGCTGAGTGTATCTGGTGTGTGCACATGCAGATGTGACTATTAGAGGTGCACACACGTTGGAAGTGTGTAGGCAGGCTTCAGGCTGTGTACGTAAATGGGGGGGGTGCATGCAGAAACAGCTGTGAGGTACTCACAAGAGTGTGGTTGTTCACGTCAGTTCTGAAGGTGCATCTACGTGGGGATATACTTGAATATGGCCTTTGGATGGGTGTCTGAAGGCAGCGAATGCACCTGTGGGCTTGGAGGTGTGCCTAAAGACCTGTGTCGTCGAGTGTGAGTGTGTGGGTGTGTGCCTGTGAGAGAAGTGTGCATCCAGGCTTGAGAAGGCCCCTCGGGAAGGGGTACAGAGAGGGGGCTACGGTGTAGGATGTGCACTCAGCTGTGGGCTCTTTCAAGTGTAAATACTCAAGGGTACCCGTTTAGGATGTGGATTTTTTGAGGCTCTTAGGGTCTGTACATGCCGATGTGGATGGCTGAGTGTGTGCATGCAGAGTGGGGTTTTGGGGGTGTGAGGGGGTGGTGGGGGCCTGCCGATGCAGGCAGTTGAGCACATGTGCACAACTGGAGGCGTGTCCACGCAGGCACCCGTGTCCTGCATCTGGCAAGTGCTCTAAACTAGGTGCCTCTTCCTTGGGCGAAAGCTCACTCTGGGCTGCCTCTGTCCTTGAACCCGGCTTCCTGGGCAGGAACCGAGGACAAAGCATTAACTGGGCAGAGGCAGGCGAGACTTCAAGGCTAAGTCTTCTCTCAAACTTATTTATTTATGATAAAAAAAATAAATAAACAGGGGCTTCCCTGGTGGCGCAGTGGTTGAGAGTCCGCCTGCCAATGCAGGGGACACGGGTTCGTGCCCCGGTCCGGGAGGACCCCACATGCCGCGGAGCGGCTGGACCTGTGAGCCATGGCCGCTGAGCCTGTGCGTCCGGAGCCTGTGCTCGGCAACGGGAGAGGCCACAATGGTGAGAGGCCCACGTACCGCAAAAAATAAAAAAATTAAAAAAAATTAATAAATGAACAAAACTGGGACCCTTTAGCTGTTTGGGGAGGGAGGGAGGTACAGTTGGGGAGAGAGAGACTTTGGGAAAAAAAAACAAACAAAAAAAAACAAGGAGAGAGAGAGGGAGGAAGAGAGCAAGGCAACGAGCAATTTAGTTGAGCCGGAGGCAGAAGAGCAGGCACGGCAATGGCAGCAGCTAACGGGCTGACAAGTTGTGTATGTTTTACATGCCCATTAACTCGCTTACTCAATAAAAAATGCATAGTTACCACCAGCCAGAAGTGCTTTGCTGGTGGAGACCTGCCCAGGCTGCCTGCCTCCAGTCCGTGGTCGCAGACACAGCCACTGTCAGGCAGCAGGCAAGAAGTCACCAACCTGTGAATGAGAGAAATTAGGCAGCTCCCAGAAGAAATCAGGCATCAGCACTGTAATAAAATCCAATCAGCTCTCCTCTCTCAGATTCTTTTGGACAATATTAGCTTCTCCAGGGACACTAACTTGGGCTGGGAACGTGCTGTGTTCTTAGGGGTAGGAAGGAGAAGGAAAGAGGGGAAAGGAGTGGGTGGGCTTGGCGGAGAAGGTAGAAAAAGAACAGGGTCCGGGGAGACTCAGCTTTTCAGAGTTAGGTTGCCAGGCTGGGCTCCGGCCCGCAGTATCAACAGCTTCTGCAGAAGCTTGTTTCCATTCATGAGTGAATGACCCACGGCAAGTTATGGAGAGAAGGCTGGGTGTACATTTCAGTGTGTGCTCTGACTCTCCTGTAGAAAGTTCGCATCCATTTGCTCTCAGGGGTTGAGTGAGTACCTGCGGTGTGTGCCGGCGGTGCTGAGTACCGTGCAGGGAATACTAGAAGAGTGTGAGACTCGGTGTCTGGCCTGGGCTAAGGGCCCTCTGGAAGGGACAGAAGATGAGCAGGATAGGCTAGAAAGAACATGAGATTGGGGAGTCCGGCTCTGATTCAGGCTCTGACTTTCTAGCCATGTGGCCATGGAAAGTGATTTACCCTTTCTGGGTTTTTTTTTTTTTAATGTCACAGATAAGAGATACACCCAGCTTACATGATCAAAACCAACACTTCATTCATCAGCATTCAAGTTAACGATGGCATCAGGCTTCCCCTTAGAATAGCTGTAGGAAACTTAAAGGTCCACAGTAATGTTTCCCCAGAACGAAGGGCAGCCTTTCCATAGGTAAATTCAAGTCCCCTTGGTAGCGTATGTAGCCAGGCATCAATCCTGGGCAGACGACTCAAGTTCTCCAAGCTAAGTTTTCAACTGTAAAATGGAGATAGGGATGGTTCCTGTCTCGTGTCTTGTTGTGAGGATTAAATGAGATAATACATGTGTCAATTAGCAAAGGGCTTGACACATAGTAAGTGCTGAACAAATCCGAGCTGTTACTGTCGTGAGCTATTATTTGAGGACCTCTAGGGTTCTTTCCAGGGATGTTCTGATATTCTCATGGCCTAAGTCAGAAAGCTTTCAGGGCTATAGGAAGTCGGCAAGTAGGCATCCTTTGGAAAGCCAGCCCTGGTGTATGAGAGAAGCCCACTGGACTGTGGGGTTAGAAATAGTCCATATCCTGGGCTGGGCTCAATGGAGAGGAGTGAGATGCCGGATTAATGACCTGCACGGGGGCAAGGGTAGGAAAGGAGCAGCCACTTGCCTCTTAGGTGCCAGCACAGAGCTACATAGGAGAGAAGAGCTCACGCGAGGGGTGGTAGCCACGCCCCTACCCTTTCACCCCAGCAAAGGCAGATTACTGGACAGGTGATATTTTGTTTTCTGTCTTCCTAGAATGACTTCCTCTCTCTCAGGCTACCTGCCTACCTTTTACACAGCTGAGGGCTTAGACTTCCCCCATGGAAGCCACAGCTGCTGGGGAAAGGGGGGCTGGCCCCTACTCCCCACTCCTCACAGGGAAGATAGTGCAAATATTCATCATCATCATCATGATAATAATAAACCTATTGGTGGTGCCGCCCCACACATATTTCATGTTTATGCCAGACACTATTCTAAGGACTTTGCGTATACCAAAACATTTCATCCTTATGACCAGTTTTCGAGGGCACTACTATTATTATCTCCTTTTATAATAATTGGGAACATGGAGGCACAGAGTTAAGGAAAGGGCCCTGGCCTCCCAATAAATCATGAGCTAAAATCCCTCCCTCCCCGACACAGGGGGCATCTTTCTCAGGCAAAAGCACCCTTGCAGGTCTCTGGTACAAGTCCAAGGGCAAACTCGAATTCAACACTTTTAAGAAAATAAAAATGTTGGAAGGTAATGCATTCAGATGTTAACAGTGCTTGCTGTAGGTCATGGCCTCCCCTTCTACTTTTTAATATGGTTCCTATTTTTCTCAAGTGAAGTACAAAATATTTGTTGGGAACGTGAAAAAATTAAATGAAGTTCTATTGAAACAGTGAAGGCACCCCTCTGTTCCCCAGAACTTCGCGCAGTTCTGGAGGGCCCTCAGGGCTGCGGGAAAGCCGGACACCACCTGGCAGGCCTCTGGGCCCTGCGGAACCGCCCCTTGTGGTCCAGAGCAGCAGGGAGGCTGCATTAAACAGCTCAGGCCAGTTTGTTTTCTGAAGTCAGAGGCCAAAATCTAGGCTCTGGTTCGCTGTCGCCTGAGGGAATTTGCTGGGAGGTTCGGGCAAAGCTGCCAGGCAGCTTACAGAGCTGCTTCCCAGACAGGCTCCTGTATGAGCCAGAAGTACTCAGAGCTGCCCCAGAGCCAGTGCGGGGGCCCTGCTTGGCTCCGATAAACACTGCACAGCCTTGAAGGCTCAGAGATGGATTTAGAAGTAGAAGGACTAAGGCTTTTGCGGGGTAGACCCTCCTGGTCCACACATGTATTTCCTCACACCAGGTCCCGGGCCTTGGGCCCTGCCGCTACGTGTCTGCCCATCTCCTCCACCACCTGCCTTTATTCCCTGCCACTCTCTCTGGTCCCAGGCCCACCTTCTCCGGGGTCTGGGGGCGTTGGGGGGACCAGGCACAGAGGCCAAACTGCAGGCTCCTCTGCTCTTCCCCGGGCCACTAGGATCCTCCACCCAGGCCCGGCTTTTCTTTAGAGAGAAGGCAGCTGTCGGAAGCGCAGAGGGGATGCCCTTGATGACAGCGTAAGAGGCAGAGCTGCAGAAGCAGCGCTGCCCGGAATGGTCAGCATCCCGGAGGCCATTGTCCGGACCATACCCAGCCTGCGGAGGAGGTCCCTAGGGGCCGGCCCTGCACCCCACTCACCGAGCCAGCCTGAGCCCGCTGACCCACCGCCCCTGCCCTCACGGGAGGTTGCCCTCCTGCACAGCCCATCCTGCAGGGAGAGAGGAGGGAGCTCAAGTGGGCTGAGGGGTTCGCCTTTGTCCCCGTCGAAAATTCCAGCGGATTGTTGCGAGGGCCAGGGGCCGCTTGGGTCTGGGCACTCTCTGCTTGAGTGTGTAGTGTTGATTATGCCTGGTTAAAGATCATTAAAGCCTTTGCTGGGGGAGCTGACAGGCAAGGAGAGTGGACTAATATTAGAACACCCTGTCACACCTGGTGAAAAGGCGGGATTGATTTTATAGGGAGTTTAGTCAGAGCTGCGCGTAAAGCCTCTGGGGTTGCTCTGGAATGTACGCATCTCCTCCATTAGGAAATCCCCACGGGAGTATTCAGCTGCCGTGTTTATTACAACTAAAGCTGCGCATGGTAGATACAGTATTCGCTGCTTTCATTCGGCTTTCTTGCTCTTGATCGCCCTGGCTCCTAGTGGCTCTGTCCTGTGTGCCCAGGCAGCTGCCTGGTCAAAGGGCACAGTCATAGGCTGGACTGGGAAGGTGCATCCGTGTGTATTTACATGCGTGCATGTGTGTGTGCGTGTGTGTGCACAAACACGATGGGTTGGAGATGGGGTAGCTCCGGAGCTTCCCTTTCTGGGGGATTCTGGGGAGAAACTTCTATTACTCCTGCCCCAGAACTATCCAGCAAGACCCATGTTTCCTTTCACCCCAGCCTGGTGGCTGAAGATTGAATCAAGAAAGTAAGGTCTGTCCTCTTCTGACAAAACATGAACTGAAACTTAGAAAACTTGCATCCCCAAGAGACTGTTTGCCTAAGAATTCTCAGAGTGATGGTTTAGACTGAGTGGTGGCCAAGAGTCAGTTCTGCCACTTATTAGCTGTGTGACCTTGGGCAAGTCAGCTAACTTCTCGGGGCCTGGCTTCTTCATATGGGTATAATGAAAATGGTGCCTGCCTTGCTGGGGCATTCTAAGAATTACATGGGCATTACAAGCAAAGTACCTGGCACCTGGTATATACTCCATGCTAGTCAGTGCTGTCAGGTCTGATTTTTGCATTTGTACCAGATTATTCCACTATATTCTAAATGGATCTACAAATATTTAGTTTAAACAAAACTTTTCTGGAAGACTTTCCTTACAGAAAACGTAGTCTACTTACAGAAGCGGAATGGTCACGGAAGAATGTTCATCAACTCCTCTCCAACTGGAAGGCTCATGGAGCATTGGGAAGGAGCTGAGACCCAGCTGGGAGAGCTCCGGGGCCAGCTGTGTCTCTGTGCACTGGGGTGGGGATGGGACACTTGGCCCGCTGGGTCTGAGATGACGTGGAGCAGGGTCTGGGCCAACCAGCCCAGTTCAGGTGGACGCAGAGCTGGAGGCCAGCCAGCAGACGTTGCTCACTCAGAATGGATATCGAGCATAAGTAACAGACGAGGTGTCACACCAGGGCAGAGATAAAAGCAGAAGCTTGGTTAGGTGAGCAGCTAAGAGGAAGCTGGTTACATGTCTGGGTCTCATGCCAGCCAAGAGTCTGAGAGCAGAAGAATCCATGACTTGTTTTCACCGAACTCCCGCAGTCCTTTTTAGTTTTTATTTTTTTTAGGTCTCCCATATACTTTATTTTTTTTAATTGAAGTATAGTTGATGTGCAATGTTGTGCCCATCTCTGCTGTACAGCCAAGTGACTCAGTTATACACATAGAGATGTTCTTTTTAAAATATTCTTTTCCATTATGGTTTATCCCAGGAGATGAGATATTGTTCCCTGTGCTACAGTAGGACCTTGCTGTTTATCCATTCTAAATGTAATAGCTTGCATCTCCCAACCCCAAATTCCCAGTTCATCCCTCTCCCTCCCTCCCTCCCCCTTGGTAACCACAAATCTCTATGTCTGAGTCTGTTTCTGTTTTGTAGATATTTTAGATTCCACATATAAGTGATGTCATATGGTATTTGTCTTTCTCTTTCTGACTTACTTCACTTAGTGTGATAATCTCTAGTTGCATCCATGTTGCTGCAAATGGCATTATTTCACTCTTTTTTATGGCTGAGTAGTATTCCATTGTACATATGTACCACATTTTCTTTAGCCATTTGTCTATCCATGGACATTTAGGTTGTTTCCATGTTTTGGCTATTGTGAATAGTGCTGCTATGAACATAGGGGTGCGTGGGTCTTTTTGAATTATAGTTTTGTCCATGTATAGTTTTGTCCATGTCTTTTTGAATTATAGTTTTGTAGATGCCCAGGAGTGGAATTGCTGGACATATGACAATTCTATTTTTAGTTTACTGAGGAAACTTCATATTTTTTCTATAGTGCTGCAGCCCTTTTTATAAATGTCTATCACAAGACTCAGCAGCTGGCTTCCTCTTTTTTTTTTTTTCCCATAGAGCATGATGTTTAAGACTGATGTCTCTGGAGCTGGATTTATGGGTTCAAATCCCTGATGTACTGCTCAGCTCTCTGTGACCTTGAGGAAGCTACCTCTATGCCTCAGTTTCTTCCTCTTTAAAATGGGTACATAAAAGTGCTTACTTCATAGGGTTATTGTTAGGGTTACATGAGATGATACAAACAAAGCATGTAGGGCAGTGCCCAGCGGTAATAAACCTTCAGCGTCTGCTACCATCATTGTAGTTGTCCCTCCAATACACTGAGCTCCCCTCAAGAGCAGGGACCTACGCTCATGGTTTCTGTGTTCACAAGACTGAGCCAGGGGCTGAGCACATAACAAGCACACAGTGGGTGCTTTTGGAACTGTGAATCAGGTAGGATGGGGCATTGTCACACCTAGCATGGTGGGGTGCCTTGAACCTGCCAGGAAGCAGCAAAGTCAAAGATGAAAGACGGAGCAAGGTCAGATACCAGGCTGCGTGTTAGCAGCACAGGGCTCAGGTGAGGAGTAGAGCTGATGGCGGGGATTTCCATGTCTGATGAGAGCTCAGTAGTGGAATCAGAAGCCAAGGTGCAAATCTGAAGAAAGGGTGGTAGAGGAAGGTGAGAGGGCCCTGGTCAGCCTGGACAGAAGACGTTTGAACAGCATCCTTCTGATGGTGGTGGGGCAGCGGGCTTGGGGTGTGATGGGGGTAGAATCTGAGTTACGGAGTTCCCATGGGCTTGCACCTACCGAGATACCCCAAACTTGGCAAGAGACTACTGAAGTTCTCCGAGGAAGGTGAAGAAAGTTAATCAGATTGCAGACTTTGATAGGCAAGACATGGAAATCCAGGCTATTGGGATATTGTAAAATAAAAAAATAAACCAGTATTTGTGAGCCATCCCTAACAGAACATGTTGCAAATCATTTTTCTGTAAAATGTTTGAATAATAGTAAAAGTTCAAAGAAGAAATTAAAACATTCCAAATCCCGCCTCCAAGAGATAATAACTATTAATATTTTGGTCAACACCTGTCAGCAGATGGCCACTGCCCTCCCTGCCATCCCCAATGAACATATATTCTAAGAAAAACAAAACAAAACAAAAAACCACAAAAACTTGATGGTTGGTTAGCAAATGCAGCTTCAAAGTGGGCCCCGATCCTCTCCCCGCCCCTCTGTTCCAACGAGACTTCAACCTTTAAGCCCCTTCTATCTGAAGCCAGCAATGCTTTAGGCATTTAGTTATCTAAGACACACATACAGATTTCTGCACATAACTTTACATAAACGGGCTCAGACTTTGCATGCTGTTCTGTGATTTCTTCTCACTTCACAAAATGTCAGCCATCCTTCCAAGTCAATAAATTTAAAGCTGCGTTATCATTTTTAATGACTGCATACTATTTTGCTGTTTTGTGTGTTTCACACTCATCTGAACCATTCCCCTATTGACTGAACAAACATTGTTTTGCTTCTATCTTTTCACACTTAGGTGATTGCTCTCATAGGGTAAATTCCTAGAAATAGGATTACTAAGTAAATAATCACATTTTTTATATTTTGATACATAAAACTGTCTTCCAGATAGATTCTCACCCTTCCAGCCATGTAAAATATTGTCCATTACTTCCTCCAGTTAACAAAGTAGATTTTGCCAGGTTTTTTTTTTTTTAAACCTATGCTAATCTGATGTGTAAAAATAACATCTCGTTCCTTTTCTTTGACTATTGTTGAGGCGAAATTGTTTTCATGTGATTAGTGACCCTTAGTGTTTCTTTGTTTGCAATTTGCCTGAATATTAAAAATCATAAGAAAAACTACAAATATAAGAAAATGCCATGTTGTAGAAGAATATCGATATAAGGAAATGTTTAGAATACATTCCAAAGTGATTAAAGTGCAGACTGTAGAGCATTTTTACAGTATAATATTTTTATTAAAAAATATGAGAAGATGCAAAGACTAAAGATGAAAATAACACATTCCAAAAAGCTTGGGAAACAGGTTTTTTTTTTTAAATGCTTACTCTTGGTTTTCAAGTTTTCTTGCAATTGGAATGATTACTTTTGTAATTGGAAAAAAATCCCAGTAAGTGTTAATAAAACCAGAAAATATCTTTTAGGTAATCTGTACTACCCTACTGCTCCTTCTGTGCAGATGGTCATAAAATGATAGGATTCTTGAGCTACAAGAAAACTTAAATATCATATGCTCTCTGCTTCCCCATTTTAGAAAAGAGATAACTGCAGCCCAGAGAAGTTAAATGACCCGGCCAAGGTCTGCCAGCCAGTGGAGACAGGAGAGGAGTGAGGTAACATTCTATGAAACGCCAACAGAGAAGGTAAGAACACCCCACTCCCACCCTCACTGCCTCTTCTGTGGGAGTCCTGCCTGGTGGATAGAGAACCAGGACTGTGCTTAAAGTGCAGCAGGGTGAATTTGAGTTCAACTTCATATGTGATCCCGGAATCAGTGGTAGAAAGGATTGCAGAAATCTGGAGATCTTAAGGACCTGGAGACCCAGCGTCTGTCCAAGGTGAGGAGTCAATCCTGCCTGAGGTAAAAGGAATGATCGGTGATTTCTGAAGTCCAGAGATTTGAGGTGATGGGCAGTAGGGAGAGCTCAGCTCACACCAAATGGCCCTGCCCAGCTCCTGTTCAGGCCGCCCACGCCATCCTCAGGAAGCCCTCAGGAGCCCTGGCGGGTGACCCTGCACGGCCCCCGAAGCCCCATCCCAGTTGTTCCTCCCCAGCAGCTCCAGCCCTCCCCAAGCCCCTTCCCTACCCTCCCTTGGAGACCTTGGAATCGGTGTTCTGTTTTGCAATTTGTTGCAGGGTATTTTTTCCTTCCCTTTCTTTCAGAAGCCTGTCTGGGATTCTGCTCCACACTGAGGTTGGAAAGAACAGCATGGCTGCCTCTGGAAATCTTGTTTCCCGTGCCACATGACATCAGTGGGTTATATTGCAAGTTTCCACATGGCTGCCCAGACACAGACAGTTGTGTTTATGAAAATCCTCATGATACAGGCTTGGAGCCTCCCTGGCACTCAAGGCTCAAGTCTCTTTCTCGGGCTGCGGTGTGTTATGCTTAGAGGAGCAGCTGACAAAGGGTGGTTTGGAAGGCCAGGTTCCCTGCCAGGTGCTTGGTGGTGGGGCAGGGAGGGGGGCCTCAGACCCCTCTCCATCCCAAGAGAGTAGGAGCATCTTGGCCTGCACCGCACCCACCTCCACTCCGGGAGGCCTCAGCTGCGCATAATCAGAGTTTTTTTTGACAGTGGGGTCAGTTGGGGTTGGATGGCGGGGAAAGGTCTGGTCTGGGGGTCAGAACCCCTGTTTTGGCTAGCTTTGTTGCTGACCTCTGGTGTGGTTTGGGGTAAGCCACTTCACCAATCTGGGTCTCAACGCTTCCTTTCAATTTCCCAAAACTGGAAGAATGATTCCCACAACCCCCCTACCAATGTGGCGCTAGGGATTCAATGCCAAGAAATACAGAGACACATTTGCACAGAAGCTCAGTGGCCTTAGGGAAGCCATTTCAACTCTCCAAACCTCAGTTTTCCCTTCTATAAGATAAGGGTGTAAATTAGTTGGTTCCTAAGGTCCTTCCAGCTCTAAGAAAAAAAAAAATCATGTCTTTGTGACTTTTAAATCTCTAGGCACTAACACTAAAAGATTAGTTAATACTCAGGGACCAAAGCCATCCAGGAATCTTAAGTATGAGTCAAAGCTTAGGAGGCTTAATTTAGGGTAAATTCAGTGAATTGTGGAGCTACATATTGCTTTGCATAACAGCCCTTTGGACCATAAGTGCTCCCTACAGTAACGTCCGGGGGTGTTTAGGCCCTCCCTAACCTCCTGTTACTCCCTCTTAGAACTCCTGGTGCTGGTGGGCCTGGGATCCAGTTTCTAAGTTTCTGGGACATTCTCCCTGTGATGGCTGCCCTGGCAGCCCAACCAGAATGGAAGCACTATGCAGCAACAACCATGCTTTGGGGTCTTTGCATCCCCCATAGTCCCATGCTCAAAGGTCTCCCTCCCTCCCCCTCCCCCTCCCTCCTCTCCTCCCCTCCCCTCCCCTCCCTTCCCTCCCTCCCTCCCTCCTTTCCTTCCTCCCTCCCTTCTTCCCTTTGTCCCTTCCTTCCTTCTTTCCCTCCCTCCCCCTCCTTTCCTTCCTCCCTCCCTTCTTCCCTTCGTCCCTTCCTTCCTTCCTTCCCACGCCTTGAACAACACACGGAAAGACACGATCTAGTGGAAAGTAAGCATTCAGCATACTTCCTGGGTCCCTCCACTCCCACCCACCCACCCATCCCAGGAAATACTAACAAACAACAAGAGCAGCAGCTAACATTTATTAAGCTCCTACTGTGTACCAGGCTCTGCTCCGAGAGCTGTATGTGATGATCCTACAAGACACGCACTCTCACTATCCTGCCCTTTAGAGTGAAGGATACAAAGGCACAGGGAGGTGAGGTCACCGTCCAAGGTCACACAGGAAGTGGTGGAATCTAGATTCAAATCTAGGCAGGATGACTTCAGAGTTCACTTGGCCACTGCACCAAAGGGTCTTTGGACCCAAACGTTAAAGAAAAGAGAGGAGGGAGGGACCAGTTTTCCCCAGGAGGACTGGGAAGGGTCTCCTAGAGGAGAGGCTGTTATAGGAGGATTGCAGAGGATGAATAAGAGCTCCTGGAGTAGGGCGGTAACCAGGGCCCCAGCTCTAGCCAACAGCTGGGAGGGCCCAATCGAAGAGAGGAGCCGGCAGTGTCTCCACCACACCATCCTTCTTCAGTGGCTCTTTCCTCAGAGAAAAGGAGGTGAGATCACAGAGGAGCACCCAGTGACTCTTACCCTCTCACAGAGGGCCTGGAGACCTTGTCCTTTTCACACTCATCAGGGCTCCCATCCCCTACAACATACAACCTTTGGTACCAACTTCTTGGAATCCTACAAAAGAAGAAAAAAATTCTTGGACAAGGCTGAGAAAGAGAGTGTGTAGACACAGCAGTCACTGGAAGGCCTAAGAAGAATGTGGGGGGCCCTGAGTGCAGAGGGGAGCCAGGCCAGGCTGAGCGAGTCCCCACCCTTCCAACCTCCCGACCACTTTCCCTGCCTGCCAACTGCAGCACTGCTCTGGATTCGGTGACAGTCGTCTCAGACGTGATTTAGAAGGGGCTGTGCTGAGCGGTCATCCCTTCCTAATGGGCCTGAGTCATAATTCTTAGCAACCATCCTCCTCTCCCCCATACCCACCCCTTCCCTGTGGCTACTGCTCTGAGGCAGTTAGAGTAGATTTAAGATCAAAGTCAAATCAGATTCACCAAACAAAGTGTCAGGCCAGGCAGGAGGGGCTGGGGGCTCAGAGTTATAGCCCGGAAGGCCTGGCAGTTCCTTGGAGACTATTAAGTGAGTATATTTTATGGCCAGACACAATGCTGAGAGAACCATCCGTAACACAATTACAGGAAACTTCCCCACGCGTCTCAGGGATGCTGTCGATGGCTGGGTGGGTGATGAGTAAGCATACATTTGTACCCATCAGGCATTCCTGAGGGTCCCACCTGCTGGTGACTTGCTGCCTGGCTCCATCCTTAGGAGCCAGGCAGACTCGGGGGCAGGATTACTTCCCAGAAAGGGTAAGGAGGTGTGCTCTGCATTTAGAGAGCAATGAATTCTTAAGATGAAGGGGGCTCATTTTACCAATGGAAGAATGGACACTCAGAGACAGGAAGAGCCCTTCTGGCCTGCAGTCACACTGCTCCTGGGAACTAGAAATGGGTCTCCTGACTCCAAGGCCAGTGCTTTTTCAGGCTGTCAAGTCTCCCAGCCTCCTGTGGAAAAAGGCAGAAAGAGATTTCCCCCACATACCCTGCCGGTTAGGATTCTGTGCCTAACACCCCCGATGATGAGTCTTGACTAGTTTTGAAAGTAATTTTCAGGAATCTTGCAGACCTCAGGTCCAGGTTAGGGCCCTGGTGTCCACTGGGGTGGAGATCATAGCGTCCACTCTGGGCTCATGTTCCGTGAGGGATGCCCTGACCTTGGATCCCCTAGATACCTGTCATTAAAGCCCTAGATCATGGAATCTGAGGGATGTCCCACCCTCCCTACAAGAACACCAATCTATCAATATCTGAAGTCAGGGATGTATTTATTATCTTTGCATCATATAAGAGGGCATCTGGTACCTAAGAAGTATTCAGTGGATATATGCTAAATTAATGAGTGCACCTAAGCCATCCCCTTTACCATCAATTCACAGAGGAGGAAGTTGACATGTACAGAGGTACCGTTACTCGGTCAAGGTCACACAGTGACAGTGACAGGACCCGGATGAGGACCAAAGTTTTTATCTCCGGTGCCCTGTGCTCTGCCCTCTGCAACAATTGTCCCCTCTCAGATTCCCCAGGGCTGAACTAATATTGATCCAGAATGAATCCTCTGCTCCCTTCCCGCTGGGAAAATCCAGTTGTACCATCCATTCTAGCTGTTGGGGTCCCACTCGAGAGTGGGTGGGATTTAGAGGAAATCCTCTTCCTCTTGTGGAGCCCTGGGGTCCCTCTCCCCTCTGCAGCCACCAACCCTCCCCCTCCAGCCCTCCCCTTTCTGGAGTCAGTGCAGAGCTCTTGCTGGACATCTCTGAGGACCTGGAGAGGCTCTGGGGAAACAAAACCCAGGGCACCCAGCTGCTTCCCTGTCAAGTCCAGCTGCCCTGAGGGCTGCCAGCTTGACAAGTGGCATTAGAATAAAAAACCTCACAGTGGCAGCTGCAGGCTCTGTGCCAGAGCCTCGGGCGTCCCTGCCTGGTGCCATTCACTGTCACCAGGGGTAGGCACCTGCCAGCCAGAGGTGCATGGCTGTATCTCAGGCCCGGATGTCAGACCCTGAGCACCTCCGGCTCTCTGGTCTCCTGCAGCAGCTCTCTCAGCAACCCAGCAGCCCACCCAGGTACCTCTGAGCCCTTTCCCCAGGAAGCAAAGAGCCTCCCTGTCTTTGTCCCAGCTTTTCCTTGTCCCGAGGAGGGCCCCAAATACCCCAGGCCCCTCCAGTCTCCTGATGGGAAAATTCTGCTCTTCCAGCGTGACTCAGCTTAATTCCTCCCATGTCCCTCACACTTCTCTTTCCTAATTTTTTTTTCTCTCTGACTAGGATGCCCTGTGCCCACCCTCATTTTCTCATCTGAGGTGAGAGAGGGAAGCTGTGAAGTGCTCTTGGGGATGAGGACCTCGGTGTTGCTCAAGAGCAGGGGGACACCCTTTTCTGGATTCTCTGCCTAACGCCCTGGATAACAAGTCTTTACTATGTGGGCAGAGATGCGCGGGGCAGCAGTCGCCCTTGTTGACAATAAATGGCAGGCCCTCCAAATGAAAGGCAGAGGAGACCTCAGGGCTGTGGTGCAGACTGGAGGCTGGGACCAGATAAAGTGACCTTCCTCTGGGATCCCCTCCCCCAGGTACCATGACCAAGGTCTTGTTGCCCCCTCTCCAACCTTCGTAACTTGGATACACAGATAAGGCCTGAAAACCTTCCCTGGGTTTCCAAAGCACGGACTTTTTAAAAACAGAGTAAAACTAGTGGAAGACAAAAGAATAGCAACTACAATAAACAAGCAGCTTGTGAGCCCTCTTATGCCCTGGGTCCAGCTGGTCACTGGTCACCCCGGGGCTCTCTACCTGGGACATACAAATGTGGGAGCAGCCCATTCTGTCTCTCCTTCTCCCCTTTGCTCTCTTTCTCCCTCCTCCCCTCCCCTTCCCCTCCTCCTCCCCTCCCCTTCCCCTCCTCCCCCCTTCTCTCCCCCGCTTCCCTCTCCACCTCAGTCTTCCTCACACTGAGGCCCACTGGTCTTCTCTTGGTTCCTGCCCTGGGCCTTTGTGACTGTCTACCTCCCCTGCACCCTCCCCTCTCGCTGCCAACACACCCTGTTCTTGTCTTTCACGGCCCCTCCCAAATTATGAAATTGTATACTTTTGTGTAAATACTTATCTTAAAAATACTTATCAGTTAATATGTCCTTCCTTTCCTTTGTAAATTACTTTTTAACCAAAGTGATAGACACACAAAATTTAAAAATCAAATAATGTCAAGAGGTTTTGCAGGAAAGGCACCAGGCCCTTTCCACCCTCTAGAGTTAACCACTTTCAACTCTGGGCTGTTTCTCCTAGTGTTTAGATCTCTCCATCTAAGCAACATATTCACACTTCCACCTTTTTCTTAACATCTTATTACAAAAATTTTCAAACATATAAAAAAGTTGGATTTACAGCGGACATCCATAAATCCACCATCTAATTCTACAATTAATATTTTGTGATCATTACTCTATCACATAACTTTGTCATTTTCAATCCTTCTATCCATCTGTCACTCCCTCTTATCTTTTGGTACATTTCCAAGCCAGTTGCAGATAGGAGTACACTTTAGTCCTCCCTGAACACTTCACCACACATATCATTAGAATTCAATATTTGCCTGTGGTTCTTTTCTCCGTCCTTTTGAGATAAATTTTACAGGCAGTGAAATGTGCAGCTCTTCAGCGTACAGATCCATGAGGTCAAAGCTATGCATATGACTATGTAACCAAACAGAACTTTACCATCCCCTTGGGGAATTCCCTCAGGCACCCTTGCAGTAAATGCCGACGGCTGCCCACATAAGGCAGGCAGCTACTGCTTTCTCTTTTTTTAACTCTATTTTTTGACAAAACAATTGTTTGATCTTGTCTACTGACTTCCTATTATGGCATGAGTCTTAGCTCATAGCTTTGCTTCCTCATAATATACTTATATCACATTTTGAGAATTAAATCTATAACTCTTCTTCCACAACAAGAAGTAAAACATGTCCACTCCTGAGACAGGACTCTATGATGGTTCTGTTTCCTTTCTTGGGCAACTTTATGCTTTTCCTCATTTTTGGTTTGCTTTCTTTTCTATGGTCTTCTCATAATTTTTTTTTATGATTCAACAAAATGGGAGACCATCTATCAGTATTATTTATCACATGAGCAAGTGTATCAATAATCTATAACTTAATTTTTTCCCCAGGAGACTGTCCTCTAATCCACTGATGGTGACTCCACTGCTGCTCCCTTTTTGGAAGCATTTTGGAGCCTCTCATTTCTGGTGTCTGAAACATAATGACATTATATTATACTTTGGGCCTTTCGTGAAACCTCAATCTGAAAACCAACATCGCTCAGTTCTGGGAAATTTTCTTCTATTATTTCTTTGAAAATTTTCCCCTGCATTTTCTTGGAACCTGTCTAGAATTCCCAGTGGTCAAATGCTGGACCTCCTAAGCTGATCCTTCTCTCCCATTATCTGTATTTCTCTTACTCTCTCTCTTTCTGTTCCACTTTTGGGGAAATTTCTTCTATTTTATCCTTCAGAACTTTTATTGAATTTTGAATTTTTGCTATCACTTTTAATAGCCAAGAGCTCTTCCTTGTGCTTTGATTTTATATATGGCAGTCTATATCATGCTTCCTCCCTCCCCCTTTCCCCCTTCCTTCCTTCCCTCCCTCCCTCCCTTCTTCCTTCCTTTCTCTTTCTTTCTTTCTTTCTTTCTTTCTTTCTTTCTTTCTTTCTTTCTTTCTTTCCTTCCTTCTTCCTTTCTTTCTCCTGCTCTTATTTCAGGTAAAATATCTACTTTCATCTCTCTGAGAATATTAATCATATATATTTTTGAACTTATTTTTTTAATTCACAACCTTGTCTCTGTTTCTTTTGAGTTTCTTATTCTCCTCCTATTTGCTTATCTAGTCTTAATGGTGGAAGCTTTCCTAGAATGTCTGGTGCTCCTCAGTTGCCCATACTTAAGAGTGTGAATCATTTTAAAAGAAAACCTGATTGGCAGTTGTTTGAGTATGGATGGGTCCCTGTTGGTTGGTGGGTTTCACTGTAGGGTGAATAGACAAGGAGCTGGCTTTATTTTTTTTGAAAGACCCACAAAATTCTGTTGGCCCCCTACAAACTTGGGGCATTTAGTTTTTCCAGAGGAAGATTCTCCTGCCTCCAGTCTGGGGTGGGGGTGAGGGATGGGAGTTGAGTGATATCTTGGCTGTTACCACTATGAAATCTCAGTTGGGAAGGAGGCTGAGGATGTCCCTGTTCAATATGGAGAGTTTAACTTAATATTCCTGTTTTATACTACTTTTTTGCCCCCTTCTGTCTGTGTGTGTGGTGTCCCTGTGCTCTCTGGTTCAATTTCTTCAGGAGCTGGCTTCCCCCTCACCCGCCCTCTCCCTCCCGTAGTTTGGGATAAGGACGCTTGCTTGGCTGTACAGGCCAGGTGAGGGGCCATGAAGGTCTAACTGGTGCCTCTGTGTGAGCCCCCAGTCCCATCCTACCTTCTGCCATGTTGATGTGCTGATTCCTCAGGCTTTCCTGAGGTACCCAGGGGCCATGACTCCTTTCTCATGACACCTCCCTCCACGGTCTGGGACACTTAAGCCTCCTCCATTCTGTTAAGTCAGTTGTCACTCTTCCATTTACTTTCTCTCTCCCCCAAATTTGATAACATTTCTCGTGTGCTGTTGTCACCTCTTCCACTTTCTTTTTCCTGCAGGATTTTTAGTGACTTGAGTCTCACTTTAGGGTGATTTGGGGAGAGGACAGTGATAAATGATTGTTATCAATCCACCATCTTTAGCCTGAAGTCTGTTTAATTAATAAATCCCCCCCCATCGTAAGACACTATAGATATGGATTATGCCTGTTTTATTCAATACTTTTCCTAGCAGAGTGGCTAACTCATAACGAGGTTCATAACCAATTTGGTTCCTAGCAAACAGATACTGACTGAATTAAAAGTATGAAGGATGGAAGGTTTTATATATTCTCTCATGTAACAAGGTTCAGTGCCCTGGATGTGGGGATCCTCAGGCTTCTCTGGAAAACAGAGAGGCTGGATTGGATTAGGGGATTATCAATTGTGGTTGGGTTGGAGAAAAAAAGAATCAAAAGTGGATGATCTCTTGGTTCCACCGACTCAGATGTTCTAGCATTATAAGGACTGGCTGGATACCCCTTAGAGGGAGTGGTGGCTGGGTGTCCTGGGGTGCCTGGCTTCAGTCCCACTACCTGTCCCCCTTACCATCCTCCCCTCCCAGAACAGAGGTGCTGTCTCACAGCTGGAGGGAAGGGAGTGCCGAGGAGGACTTGAAACCTCTTTCCTCCCCTAGAAGGCCAGGGAGGGAGGAAGGAGGGGAGAGGAAGACCAGGGAGCGTGGCGTACATCAGCATCAGAGCGCAGATGCTGGCTGATGGGCTAAATACACGCCAGCGGTGTCCCCCCTCCCCCACTGTCTTAATGTGGTTTTTAACATAAGTCAGCCTCTCTCTAGTTCTCCCTTTCCACTGTCATTTATTTCAGTTTTTATCTCCACAACAAAAATTCCTTCCAACTTTTTTTTTCCCTCTCTCCCTCTAATGCTCCTCTCTTTCAAATGCTAATAATCTCCAGCTGTAAAAGGCTTAGAAGTGGCTCTAGATTGTTTGATCTTTGGCCTGTGATCTGCTTTCATCTCTCTGCTTTCAAATGTTACTTTAGATTTACTTTAACCTATTAACATGCTTGGTATTCATAGACACGCTCCCAACCTGCTTCCCAGCACCGCGGCCCCCCAGCCTCCCATCAGAACTAGATAAGGAAAGTGAAACTCCAGGCACAGAAGGTAACTTTGGCAGCGAGGGGGCAGGAGGCTTTGAAGGCAGGGACAGGTGGATGGAGCGAGGAGGGAAAAGGCTGCGGTGTGTGTGTGGGGGGGGGGGGGGGTGGGGGGGGGAGGGGAGGTGATGGGGAAGGAGAGGGAAGGAGAGGAGACGCAGGAAACAAGACAAGAAGGTGGGAGAGGAGAGGAAAGAAAGGAAGAAGGAGATGAAGCCAGAGAAAGGGAGAGCTGGATGGACGCGGAGGGACAAGTCTTCCTCGCCGAGCACGCTGCCTCCTGGCTGGTTAGACACCAGCTAAATCTGCTCTCCCCGGCGCTGGAGCCGGGCTGGGGAGTGGAGAGACTGAATTAGTGCTTCAGATTTCTTGCTCCCACCGTCGTCGTGCTGGAATGTCGCGTGTTCGTTTCCACAGGAAACGCGAGGCATGAATATGGATGAAGCTCCTCACCGAGACCACAAGGGTACGGCTCAATTATTTGCCATATAAAGCAGCACAGGAAGAGTCTCTGCACTTGATCGTCTCCTCTGTGTAGGGCTGTGTGCTCGCACACGCATGTGTGTTGGGGGGGCCTGTGCGGGGGCTCGGGAAGGGGACCCAGGTTGGTCAGGCGGCGCCTCTGAAGGGCACCGTGCCATTTAGACCCTCCACGAAGCTCCGGTTACAGCAGAGTGCCTGGGGGTGGTTTGGGGAGAGAGCCCCCCCCGCCCCTGCTTCCCACCTCCCCACCCAACACGCGCACACACACACACACACACACACACACACACACACACACACACACAC
>NW_020837990.1:8025495-8051805 GCF_003676395.1 Aethalodelphis obliquidens
CACACACACACACACACACACACACACACACACACACACACACACACACACGGTGACAGCTGTGACTCCACAGTCTCTGACATAGAGCCACAGAGACCAAAGGAGGAGGCCTGCTGTTAGCAGAGTTTTTGGAAAACCCAGGGCAGGAGCCATCCCATGCCAGGCTGATGGCCTCTTTCTCCTGAGGCTGTTCCTTTGGGGAGAAGGCAGATGTCCCGTCTCCCCGAGGGAAAGCCTGAGCCAGCCACCCAGCTTGTGAAGGGTGGTGACTCCAACAGGAAGCAGGAGGGAGGGGCTGTCTTGGCTGGCTGAGAGGGACACTGCGGGGCACCAGAGCCTGCTGGACAGTCTCCCCATAGCTGAAAAGCCACCGAAGCCGCTGGAGGCAGAGGAGTGCAAGGAAGTCTCACTGAGCGCCAGAAAGCCTGAAGTTCAAGTCTTGGGCCGGTGATCTTGCCCTTCTGCCCTCAGTTTTCCCATCTATGAAATGGACTAACACCGCTCCTGACTTCCAAGGGCAATCGTGATGGCAAAATAGTCGAAGAAAGGATTACAATTATAATTCACAGAGCACTCATCATGTGGCAGGTACTATTCTAAGTATGTTATTAACTCACTTAATCCTGCATTAATCCTCGCTTAATACTCATTTAACCCTACGAGGTGGATCCTCTTATTAGCCTCATTTTGCAGATAAGGAAACTGAGACACATAAGGTTTACGCAATTTGCACAAGGTCACACAGCTAGAGCTATTAGGTTCCTTTTAGGCTAATTAGGCTACTGGGTCACTTGAACTCATCTGTTACTCATTTCCTCCCCCAACATCCCTCTGGGTTGGTATCCTTGCTTCTACTTTACACAGAACCTACCAGTTAGTACGAGCCCAGGTCCTCTGTCTCCCAAGCCCACACGTCTTATCATCCTGCTATGCTGCAGAGATGCTTTTCAACTGCAAAGGGCTTAAAAATGTCAGTTATTATTATCCACAAATGTTGGGGATTTCTGCCAAAGGGGAAACTCACATTCAGTGAATTGGAGGTCCAGGGTGCAAAGGAAAAGCTGGGGTTCCTAGGCTGTCTTCTCTCCAAGGTCTTCTCTGGGGCAAACCAGACCCTTCCTGCTGTAGCCAGTCAGTTGCTCCTGACCCTGAGCAAAGAGGAGGGGTGGTGGTGGAAGTTATCCCACCCTGTAGCCTAACAGACTCTGCAAGGGAAGGTGGGGAACAGGGACCCACCTTAGGTTAGGGGATCACCTCCACGGGTGCCACACCCCAGCTTCCCACGGTGGAGGTGGTGGAGGGCGCAGTGTTTACAAGGGCTCAGCAGAGGGGTGACTGAGCTGAGCCCTCCTATGGGCACCTGGGAAGCTTTTCAAGTGACTCTGGCCCATTGAAGTGGAAGGAAGCGGACCCGATCTGAACACTGCCACGTGCCAGGCAACGCAGGAGGTCTTTCCATACGTGTTGGTCTATTCAGACTTCACACCAACGCTGTGAGTCAGGCATCCATCCTCATCATCACTTCTGAGATGCTGAGAGTTTAAGTGACTTGGACGTGGTTTCACGGAATTTTCTCACTGCACCCCACTGCCTCTCTTAGTTCTCAGCGGGTACAGATGGACCATAATAATCCTGTATTAACCTGGAAAGCAGCTCTGTGGGCCCTCCAAAGGCCTAGACACCAGTGACACCACAGTCCCACGAAGGTCCCGTTTCACAGGGCGCTGGGCTTACCCAGGGTGGGGCCTCGGTCTGCTTGTGACCTGGTGGCACTGAAGCTTAAAGCATTTCTTCTTTTCACTCTGGGCTCTGTCTCCTCCCAGTGCGGGTCCAGGAGTGAGCCCACATGCCAGGTGCCTGTGTGACGAGAGGGAACTCAGCTCTTCAGCTTCCTGGCTATGTCCCCTGCATAAGTACCTTAGCCTCTTTGAGGCCAAGTCCCCTCATCTCCCTAAATGGTGGCGTGGCCCGAATGAGCCATGGCCCCAGGGGTGATGGGGCCCTGGGAGTGTTGTGCCTTCTGCTCAGCCCCTTGGACTCTTCCTGGGGCGGGGAGGGCCTCACACAGAGCCCCTACCTCTGGGGCTTGGTGAAGTCTTCTGCTGGTGATGAAGGAGGGAAGGACACTTGTATCCTTTACTTTTTTGGCTCCAGCAAAGCTCAGAGGCCCCACCTCCACCCCAAGCATACAGTCTAAACACCAGTGGCTGTTTCCAGATGCACCTGCCCAAGGGCAGGACACACGCCAGAGCACCCAGCCTCTGCGCTGAGGTCCCCCCCCGAAACCCAGGAGTCAGCTCTTCAGGCCAGAAGAATCCTTCCAGGTTGTCACGGGAGTGGAAGAGAAGCCAGGGCTTGTTAGGGCATTTGCTCTTGCTTCTCTGTCGCTCTCTTTGGTGTCACAGCCTCACCAGGAGCCTGGCGAAGCTGGGGGTGGGAGGTGGGCAGTGGGCACTGAGGCAGAGTCCCTACTTCCTTCACACCCACCCACCAGTTCTTAGTTACTGGAAAGAGCAAATGCAAATGGATCCAAAGCACAACATCCATAATGCACTGCCACGCTTCCTAGGGGCTCACTCTAAGTTAGAGCTGGGCTCCTCCTGGGGGCTGACATTTTCCCTGGTTCAAACATCTGTGCCTTGCCAAGCTTGGCGAAAGGTGAGGGAGCCAGTCACTGCCACCTCAGAGTCAAGTGAAAGAGAAGAACCCATCCCCACAGGTTCCTCCCACCTGGATGGAGCTCTGGGCCCCACGTGCACTGGCACACGTACACCCTTGCCTGCGCATGCCTGCGTGCATGCAGACTCATGCGTGTACCCCTTCACTAACCCTCATGCTTCCTCAAGCACACACACGTATGTACACGTGTATCTGCCCGTGAGCAACAACAACACGCAAGCATCTGTGAACCATGGGAGCAGGTCTGCCCTCCCCCCATCTCCCCCCACCCCCAAGAGGGGCTGCCGAGGATTTGAAATAAACCCATTCTTAGGAAGAAGGACCATCTTTCCCTCCAGGCTCCAGGCCAAATCTCCAAAAGAAATCAGACTGGGAGAAAGGAACCACTGAGATGCACAAAACAATGTGAAGAAGAAACTCCAAAGAAACAAATAATCATATAAAAAAAAAGGTGAGAGTTATTTTTCAGCTCACTGGCTTTCTGAAAAGTAATATAAAGTTGGACAGCATCTTCTTGGAATCAACCTTTCTGAGCTGAGGCCCGGACCGCACGCACATCTCTTTCTATTACGCGGAATTTGTATGGTTTCATCTCCTCCAATTTTCTTTCATTTGTGCGCCTGTGCAAACCCCTTGTGTCAGGGGCCTGTTCCTAACCCGACAGCCGGCCGTGCTGGGAGCTGCTTCTCCCTGGCGCCCCGCGGGGCTGAGAATTGAGAGCCTCCCCTGCAGTTCTCCCAATCTAGGCTCTGCCACCCTTGACTCTGTCCCCTCCCTTCCCAGAAGGGCTGCAGACCTCCTCCCTCCCCCTCTCTGCACCAATCTGGCCTTCTTTGTTCCTAAAAGAATTCTCTTGCACACTGTTCTCTCGACCAGGGCTGGAAAGCAGGCCTGGACGGGGTGAGGGGCCCAGGGTCCTGAAGCCCAGGGCCCAACCCAGGCCTGGGTGCAGAGAGGAGCAGAACAGATATTTAATAAATGCAGGAGAGAGCAAGTGTATCAACGGATGATTCTGCCTCCTTCAGGGTGTGGAGGGAAAAAGATTTCCCTTCTAAAATGTCCAGGAAAGGGAATTCCCTGGTGGTCCAGTGGTTAGGACTCAGCACTTTCATTGCTGTGGCCCGGGTTCAATCCCTGGTCAGGGAACTAAGATCTTGTAAGACACGTGGCACAGCCAAAAAAAAAAAGAACATCCAGGGAAAAGGTTTAGGAAAGGGAGATGAAGAATATTCCTAACAATGACATCCCCTGTAGTTCCAGTCGATTCTCCAGCAGAATGAGCCTGGGAGGACTTACCTAATGATGGTCCCTCTGCCTCTCCTCTTCTGCCACCTCCCACCCCGTGACACACACACTTCTGTATGTGCACACATGGACATCTGCCCATGTACGAACACTGCAAATACACCCATACTGTACACGTGCACCCAACCCTGAAACAAACACACATGTGCACCCCTCAAATACACATGTGTATATGCCTCAAACACATCCACACAGATATACACACAGCTCTCAGACAAACACACATGCACACCCTGCAGAAACACACAAACTCATGTGTGTGCAGCCCTCAAAACAAACTCGCATGGATGCACACACAATTTCCTCTCAAACACGCACACATATGGAGACAGATGCACATGCACTTTGCCTACATTTTAGAGGTACACCAGTGACCTTTCCAGGGACCCATGTCCATTCCCAACTTCTACATCCTGCTCTGAAAAGGTGGGGGACTTGATGGTCTATATCCCTATCAATCTTTGCAATAAACACACCACATAGGGGATGATGGCAGGTTGCATCTTCTTTGCTGCAAAGGGGAATGAAGGGGGCCTGGCTTCCCCCAGCCTGGGGATGCAGTGGTTTCAGTAGAAGCTTCAGTCTGGCACCTGCCCTGGGTCCACCCAGCAGAGATAAGAAATCTCTGTATGGATGTGTTTGGGGTAGGGAAGTGGGGACATGGGGATGTAAGGAAAGTTATTGAATCTTTTCTCCAGAAGAGATTAGGATAGTGCACTAGTCAGGCTAAGCTCATTGCTGTGACAAACAGCCCCCAAATCTCCGTGGATTAGTTCAATCAAAGTTTCAAAGACATGTCCCTCTTCAGTGAGAGATGGCAGGGATGCTCTATTTGATGAAGTATTATTGGAACCCAGATTCCTTCTGTTTTGTTGCTCTGGTGTCCTCCAGGTATTTGGCATATCTTGATTTAGTGGGTGTATGGAAAAGCCAGGAAAGGTTCATATGGAATGCTTTTTATGGGCCATGCCTGGAGATGGCATGCATCACCTCTGCTCACACTCCATAGGCTAGAACACGGTCCCATGGCTACGTCTAATGACAGGAAGGCTGGCAAATGTAGTCCAGCTGGGCATCCAGGGAGAAGAGGAGAATGTAGACATTGGTGAGCCCTGCCAGTCTTCATCACACCCAGAATCACACAGCTAATCATGGTGGAATCAGTTTTTTGACATAGGTCTCCTGATTCCAGAACTGTGCTTGTTCCTTCCAGTACTTTACTTTGAAGCATTAAGCTTTACTAACAGAGCACTGTTCCTTGGTCCTTGTTCTAGGTCTAGAAGTCCTTACATTTATAAGAATATAATGATAATGACAATACTATCTGTTCTATTATGCATGATATCTCATTTAACCCTTATCACCACCCCCTAAGATATGTAGTATAACCCTAGCTTCTAACTGAGCACATTGCAGCTCAGAGAGATTAAGGAGCCTCTCTGAGGTTGTAGGAGAGTGAGAACGTGAGAACTTTCTGGTCCTGGTCTCCCATCTTCCTCCCTTGCTGCCATGGCTCCCCCTAGACATGAGATTTGAGATTAGGTGGGTGAAGCATCAGCCTTCTTTATCCTGTAGAGCAGACACCCTGGTGAAGCTTATGTAGGATGCAAATGGTGTCAGGAGTGGACAGAGTTCTTGCTGCCTTTCTGCTCTGGGAAGCATCTGGAAAAATCTGAGAGCCTAGGCCATTGTAGCTTAGTTTAGTTGATAACTGTTTACCTGGAGATATTAGAGGCACTGGGATTTGAATTCTGATTATATGATCCTCAGCAAAGTATCCTGGGTTACGAGTCAAAAGACATTCATATGGAAATCCATCCATAGTTAACTGTGTGACTTTGAGCATCTCATGTAGAGTTTCTGGTGTTCAGTATGACCAGCCTCCCTCCCTTGCAAATTGGAAATTGTAGCCACCACCCTCATTCCAGACCCTATGAGGACATCAAGGCTCCCAGTTGGTTTCCCCAACACCACACAGTTTCTCTTCAAATCCTTCCTGCCCATCCCTGACAGAGTAACTTTCTTGATCACACACACATTTCATCATGTCTTTTTTCTACTCAGCAACTTTCACGACTATCATAAAGTCCAAACTCCTTAGTCAGCCCTCATATTTCTTTATACTCTGCCCCGAGATTACTGGTCCAGATGGAGCACCCTTGACTACCCTAAATATCTCAAATTCTCCTGCCATGCTGCCCTGTTCCTCTCCCTGAATCCCCTTCTCTGGGTGGCCTTCATTGCCAGCCTACCTGTTGTCACCTAAAATATACCTCCCTTAATCACCCCATATAATCTTCACTCTTACATCATCGCATTCGTGCCCTCAGGCAATGTTTGGGGAGGAGGTACCCTGGGTGCCTTGGTCTTATGGGAATGTTTCTTATTTTCTTCAGCAGATTGCCAGCCTCCTCAGAGTGAGAGCTAAGTCTTGTACAATTTGTCCCCTTGGATACAACAGCCCTTGGACAATAGTTTTTGAGTGAAAAAAATAGTCAAAAGATAGCAAAGACTTTCAGGGATATGCAAATGAAAACTTATCTTAGTAACCTCATTAAAGTTTTTTGGACTCTTTTCTGCCAGCCAGGGATCATGGGGCAGCTCCCACATCTTGGCGGGCTGGTAACCTCCTTGGGTTTATCTGCAAGAGTTTATGGCTGGGACCTCAAATCAGAGACTTGGGGCACTTTGGGTTGTGTTTCTTTGCCCACTAGTCGGGGAGGGGATAAGACCAGTCCTCCAACAGGCTGACCTGTCAGGTAGAAGCGAGCTGGGTGTGTGCATTTGGGGAACATCTCAAATTGAGCTCTTTTGGCTTTGCTGCCCACACTCAGCCCCTCCACACCAGGCCAAACTGTAGGCTGAAGCCAGTGGAGAAAGTAATAGATTGGAAGCAGGATGCTCAGGTTAAATGGGCCGCTTTGTGGAGCTCATCCATAATCCTGCTGGAGCCCAGAGAATAATACGTTAATTAGAGCCAAAGGCAATGCTCCCACCAGCCATCCATCCTGCCTGTGTCTGCAGGGCCATCCCCATGGACACGCCAGCCCATTCCCTTCCCTGAAAAAGATTTATTCATTATCAATATTTGTCTGCAAGAGGGACTAGCGGGGAGGGAATGAGATTCCTAGAGGGATGGGATATGAAAAAGGCAGAGCCAGGCCTGCTGGCAGCTAACAAAGTGGTGTGCTTGGGGGCTGGAGACGGGGTGTTCCCAATTAGGAGGATGAGGCATGTCTACCTGGTTGGACAGGGCAAAGGCGAGCCAAAGGGAGTGAGAAAAAATTCAGTAAATGTGTCTGACAAGGGGTCCTTGTGGGAGTTTTAGCTTGGGACCTCATTTTCTTTAAGCTACAAATGATGGGGAAAGAAGATAAGGAACAGATGAAGCCCATTTATCTAATGTCTACGCTGGTGCTTTCACTTAAAAAGCACTCAGAAAGTGCTTGTTGAGTGAATAAATAAATGACTTTTGTGGCAGCCAGAGGGATAGCATAAGGAGCTCACTGCTGATGAGCAAAGAGAAATAGGAGCCAGAAAGACCAGGAAAGGGTTCTGGGATTTTCACACAGGAGTTCCTTGAAAGAAAGGGAGATATATTTCATTTTTCCTGGATCCCATTTTCTGTGTATCATGTTGAAGTTTGGAGAAAATGGGAGAAGACTGGCTCTCCCCAAGATAGTATGGCAGCCTGCAGAGGGGAGAAGTCTACAGGTCAGAGACTGCAAAGGACCGGCCAGGTAGTGGCCCACTGACCAAAGCTCCAGGGAGAACGAGAGGGGGTGAGCAGAGGGATGCAAAGTCACTGCTTCTCAGATTGTCTCATAAGAGGGACATGCAGAATTAGCGCCCCTTCTCAGTGGCTCTGCGGCCCAGATGGGGAAAGGGGAGGTGGCGGGCGGTGACTTGCCCAGAATCCCACAACTAGTGTATGCCAGCATTGTGCTGTTCAAGGGGTGAACAGCATCCCATCACCCAGGGCCTTGTTGGAAATGCAGAAGCACGGGCAGCACCCCAGAACTACTGAATCCAAATATGCGTTTTAACAAGATCCTCATGTGATTTCTATACACACCAAAGTTTGAGAAGCAAGTCAGCTACATCGCGTGCCTAGTTCTTAGGGGCACCACATGGTGTCTTAGGGAGAGTGTGGTGGATTGGATGTTCTAGTGCTGACTCTCCATTAATTGGCTGGGGGAGTTGAGGGAAATCGCTTAGTCTCTTTGGGCCTTAGTTTACACTTCTTGTTTTTTTTTAAAGAAGTATAGTTGATGTACAGTGTTGTGTTAGTTTCAGGTGTACAGCAAAGTGATTCAGTTATACATACACATATATACATATATATATGTTCTTTTTCAGATTCTTTTCCATTATACATTATTACAAGATATTGAATATAGTTTCCTGTGCTATACAGTAGGTCCGTGTTGTTTATCTATTTTATATAGATTACTCATTTTTTTTTTTTTTTTTTTTTTTGGTACGCGGGCCTTTTTCTGTTTTTGCCTCTCCCGTTCCGGAGCACATGCTCCGGACACGCAGCCTCAGCTGCCATGGCTCACGGGCCCAGCCGCTCCGCGGCATGTGGGATCTTCCCGGACCGGGGCACGAACCCGCGTCCCCTGCATCGGCAGCCGGACTCTCAACCATTGTGCCACCAGGGAAGCCCAGATTACTCATTTTTAATGTGAGAGGATTGAAGCAGATCAGTGACTTAAACTTTAGCCATCATCAGGATCACCTGGAATGAAAGGCTGGTTCCTGGGTGCCACCCTGAGTTTCTGTGTAGGGCCTGAGAATTTGCATTTCTAAGAGGTTCCTGGACCATGATTATACGGCTGGTCTGGGGAGCCCACCTTGAGAACTACTTGACTAGATGATTTCTAAGGTTCCTTCTTACTCAGATATTCTGTGGGATTCCCATCCCCAGTTTGTAAGCTTCCTCCTCCCAGTGGCATCGACCGGTCCCCTGTTGTTTCTCACTTCCCCTCCTTCTCCAGGTATTTAATGTCGTTTTCCCAGCACACCGGGGACCAATGAGCTGTCTTATAAAATGCATGGAAGGTAATACAGGCAAAGTATTATCCGCAAGATTTAAGAAGAGTCCTACAAAATACAGCAATAAAACCTGGAAATAACTATCCATTTCCTACAACAAAATGTCTCATTTCCGAGTCCATAAACGTTCCCCCTCCAGATCCCCAGACCCATCTGTTTTGTAAGCATGTTTAATTATTAGCACCATAAAGTCTCTTTCTATACCTAATGTAATTATCGGGGACCAAAATAATATCAGGTAAAGGAGGGGGATGGAGAGAGAGGCTTGCTCACCACAAACTCAGACTATTTTTTTAAAGAGAGAGAAATAGGCACATGGGAAGATAACGATTCTTTATAGTGATATTATACTTCCTGTGGAGGCTTTGGGGACAGCTTTGCAAATAAGACTGAACTGGCTCATCTCAAAGTAAAGAGTGGTTTCCAACCTTGGACAGAGGATTTAGGTCCTATTGGGAACTAGGAATTAGGATCACCTTGCTTCCGCTGCCACCATCTTCAGATTCTCTGGAGGCCCTGAGGACATGACTTCCCATCCAGAGGTATTCCCAAAGCCAGTTTTTTCCTTTCCTTCCTTTTGTACTTCTGCTGGAGGAAAAAAAAAAAGTTTACAGAGCTACTCTGAGATAATGGCCAGCTGGTAGTTCAGAGTAAATTCAGGACTAGTGTCTTTGTGTCCTGCCTCCGTGACTTGAGTAAATGGATGAAGTGATGGACGAATGGATAAGGTACAGATGATGACAGGACGTGTTATTACAGGAGGAGGAGAACATATTCCTTCTCTTTTTATGTCTCATTTCTGATGGGGTGCAGGACCAAATAAGGACCAATGAGACATTACTGCCAGGCTGATTTTGATTTACCTTATTATTAGCAAAATAGCAGTCTGACCATGAGAGCTGTCCAAATGGAAGTGCACTCTTTGCCCAAGGGGTGAGTTTTCCATCATTGGAGATTTTCAAACAGAGCCTGGGAAACTTTCCCCATGAGTCTAATCTAGGAGGTTGATGTATTAGGTACGAAAGAGGGGTGGGGGCAATGAGAATATTTATTGAGCATTTACTGTGTGCCCAACTCTTTATATAATCTCGTTTAATCCACTCACCAAACCCATGAGGTAGATGCTCTTACTCCTATTTTAAAAATACAGAAAGCAAGTTCAGAGATTCATGGAACTCATCCATGCCACCCAGCTAGTAAGAGGTGGAGCTAGGATGCAAACCAGCTCTGTCTGCTCCAAAGTTCATCTTCCTTCTACGGCGACTGGAGATACCACGCTAAGCTTCACATTCTTTAGTGCACTCGGCGGAACTGAACTTGACATGCCTGACTTGGGAAAACACGGGCTGCTGCCACTGCTGGCTGAGACATTGGTCTATTTTCTGGATCCGTCACTGAGAATTCAAAGCTCTCTTAAGAGGGCCTGTTGTGGGAAGTGACTGTTTTCAAGGCAATTCTCTTTGGGTTCGAATTGTTTTGTCAAGCTGCTCTTGCACCTTCTCATCTGCAGATTTGCTTTCCTGCCAGGATCCTGAATCAACGTGATGGTTTCGGGCTTTCATTCTCTGATCTGGGAATCCATATGTGCTGTGGTCCCTTCATTTCCCTCCCCGCTCTGCGGAATGGGCCCCCGTCTCCTGCTCTCACACTGACTACATTCAGGGCCGCCTGGAGGAGCATTTCAGCCGGGCAGGGGCAGATGGCAGGGGATACAGACTGCCCGGCTGTCACTAATTTCTACTGATGAGAGAATCCCCAAGGGGCTGGTAGTGCAGTCTGGGCAAGACTGAGAAGTTGGACTGATGTGCTCTCTGAAGCCTCTTGGCAGCCTCTGGAGGCAGCTTTGTGTGTCTGTGTTTCCCTCCTGTTTCTGTCCCTTGTTCTCATGCCAAACTTCTTTGGGTGCCCACCAGATCCCTTCCATTCCCTGTCTCTCATCTCTCTTTGTAACCACATGACGGGGACTCCTTGCCCATGTGCTGCGGGAGCGGGTGATGAAACGGGGCCGTAATCAACTTGTCTGCCGGTGTCAGGCCACCACCTTTCCTCTCTGAAGTCCACCCCTTTCCTTTGCCTCTGCTTGCCTTTGCCTCTAGTTCCTTCCAATCCAGCTTAATATCATGCCAGGGTCACCCCAGCTAGAGAAGGGCGCCAGCCAGGCCTCTGGGAGGGCGTCTGCTTCTGCTGATAAGTACCCCGTCTTTCTCCTACCCTTCGGCGGGGCAGAGATGCCCTCCCCCATGAGCTATGGAATTAAAGTAGGGAGCTGGGCTTTGGCAACTAGCCTTCCCACTGGCACCACGCCTGCTCTGTCTCCACAGATTTCTCTCTGAGCGTCACTGTCGCCTGATGAAAAATGATTCCTTCTTGCAAAGCAAAATAGGGTTTTGTGTGGAGTCCACCCCCTAAATGTGATGGAAAGTTGGAACTCTAGGGTCCTAGAACACAGTCAATAGAAAAGAAGGACTTCAGGGTCTGATAATCGGTTTCCCTTCCAGGATGAGGGGAGGTTCTGGAGCAGAGGGCTGCATGGAGGGCAAACCTGATCTTCCCAGCCTCAGGTCTGTGGTTATCTGTCTAGCCTAGTGTGTTTGTCTGCTCGGACTGCTGTGACAAAGTGCAACAGACTGGGTGGCTTAAACAACAGAAATGTACTGTCTCAGGGTTCTGGAGGCTGCAAGTCCAAAATCAAGGTGTTGGCGGGGTTGGTTCCTTCTGAGGGCTGCGAGGGAGGACCTGTGCCAGGCCTCTCTGCTTGGCTTGTAGACGGCCGTCTTCTCCTTGCGTCTCTTTGTGTCATCTTACCCCTGTGGGTGTCTCTGTGTCCAAGTTTCCCTTTTTTATAAGGACACTAGTTGTATTGGCCAGCTCAGGCTTCTGTTGCAAAATATCACCCATGGTATGACTTAAACAATAGGTATGAATTCTCTCACAGTTCTGGAGGCTGGAAAGTTCAAGATCTAGACCTGGCAGGGTTTGGTTTCTGGTGAGAGCCCTCTTCCCAGCTTGCAGATGGCCTCCTCACTGTGTTTTCACGTGGAAGGAGAGAGCTCTTGTGTCTCTTCCTCTTCTTATAAGGACACCAGCCCTATCGGATTAGGACCCCACATTTATGACCTCATTTAATCTTTTTTTTGGGAGGGGGAAGTTTTAATTTATTTGTAAATTTTGGACTTTTATTTTCTTCTTCCAACAGTTTCTTTGACAGTCTTATTTTTCCATTGGGTTCCTTTGAGTTCAATTTACCTGTAACCTGTAAACATTTCTTCTATCAACAACCTGCTCCACCGTTGACCTAACTCTTCAGAATTACACAGCCTTAGCTTAAACTAATTCCAATGTATAATCTACAATTTCCATGTATAATTTATAATTTTCAGTACTCTATAGTCCAGGCTGACCTCATTTAATCTTAGTTACCTTCTCACAGGCCTGATCTCCAAATACACTCACATTGGAGGTTGGAGCTTAAACATATGAATTTTGAGGGCATGCAATTCAGTCCCCAGGCATATAGGATTAAGCCCCACTCTAATAACCTAATTTTAATTGATTACCTCTGTAAAGGCTCTATTGCCAAATAAAGTCACATTCTGCAGAACTGTGTATGTCGGGACTTCCAAGCGACATAATTCAACTTATAATACTCAGACTCCACTCAACTCACTCTGCCACTGTGAAATCTATTCCAGAGAAGACTAATGGCTCCTCAACAGGGTTCCCCTTCCTTGTCGGAGCCTGCCTGGCTTTCTGGGGCAAGGGGTGAGTACAGTCCCCTTATCAGCTCCCTTTTCTGATGCTGGACACCCAGGGCACCCTAGGTTCTGCTCAGCAGCCCCACCTCTTTGTTGCCATCTCTGCTCACAGCTGCAGGTTCCTGTGTGTCAGCTCGCCCACGGCCACCCTGGCTGACTCGGCTTCCCATCAGCAGGGAAGTACAGCATCCCGGTGGCCGTTTCAGGTGTCCTTGGGGACATCTGGGCCAAGCCAGCCAGCAAGCACATTTGAAGAAGACTTGGGGATGGGGTATGTGGGGAGGGTCAGAGAAGTGGGGGAGTTGGAGAAGAAGGGTAAGAAGAGAAACAAGTGGGAATTAGATTCTCTTTCGTTCCAAATTCGCTGTCACGGCCACGGAGAAAACCTTTTCTCCACACTTTCTCCTCATAATAGGATTATCCCCAAAACATTTCAAGCGAGAGAAATGCTGTTTTCTTTTAAATCTGTATTTAGAGTACACAAAGATCAGAATTTTCTTCTCTAGATTAAGTAGCCCTTATATCTTTATCATTCTCCCATTATTTCCCTCTGGGGGTAGAGAAGGCAGACCTCGGCTATTCTCAGGTGGCCCCCAGGCCATGCTGTGATTCTGAGTTTCAGAGCTGGGGCCTGGGTCAGGGTGTTTGGACTCCTCTCCCATCCCCTCCTGATGACCACACACTCACCCCTGGACTCTCACCCCTGATGAGCCCTGGATCTCTCCAGGGCTACTCCTCTACCTCCCTCCTTAGCATCTGCATGCCCCTCTCAGCATTGCAGAGAAGGGAGAACACTGGGCTGGGAGTTAGAAGAACTCACTTTGCTCACCGTGTGATCTCAGTGGGTTGGGGTGCTGGGGGCTCAAAGGAAAAGCTCACAGGGGAGGTAGATTTCATGTTCCTTTCATTCTGGTTGCAGCTGCCCTGGCCAGCTTCTGGGGAGAAGGGTGGCTGCATGATGCCCTCCCCATCTCTGCCTTAAAATCACAGACTTTGAGAGACAGAATATTCTTTGGAAAGTGTCAAACTCAGCTCCCTACTGAATGCGTGGATGCCGGATGGGGCTCTGCTTTCATACATCCAGGGTGGGCAGCTCAGAGTGTTAGAACATCTTCTCTAGATGTTCTCTAGAGATGCGTAGGATTCTTCCTGTATTAGTCAGGGTTCTACAGAGAAACAGAACTAATAGAATGTGTGTGTGTGTGTGTGTGTGTATACATATATTTCCATATATATTTATATATTTTCATATATATGTGCATATATATTTCCATATATGTATTTCCATATATATGTGCATATATACAGTTTCACATTCATATGCCATATGTATTGTATACAGAAATATATATTTCCATATATATGTATATATATGTGGAAAGGGATTTATTAAAAGGAATTGGCTCATGCAATTATGGAGGCTAACAAGTCCTAAAATCTCCACGGTCAGTGGGCAAAGCTGGAGAACCAATGGTGTATTTCCAGTCTGAAGGCTCAAGACCCAAGGCATGCCAATATTTTGGTTTGAGTCCAAAGGTGGCAAAAAGCCAATACAGTAAGTCCCCTACATATGAACCTTCAAGCTGTGAACTTTCAAAGATGGGAACGTGTGTTCACATGTCCAATCATGTAAGTTAGTTCACGTGTGTGGCATACATGCATGTATTCTCTACAGGGGGTTGTGCTTTTGTGTACTTTACTGTACAGTACTGTATAGAGTACAGTAGTACAGTATCTTTATTTCAAGACCAGGATGTCCAGAAGCAAGTGTAAAAGCATCAGTGATGTACCTGGTACTACTGTACTTTGCAAGGTGCTGTACTGTAAGATTAAAAATGTTTTCTTTATTTTTTGCATTTCTTTGTCTTAATGAATTATTTGTGTGAAAATTATTATAAACTTGTTACAGTACAGTACTATATAGCTGATTGTGTTAGCTGAGTACCTAGGCTAACTTTGTTGGGCTTACAAACAAATTGGACTTATGAACGTGCTCTAGGAATGGAACTCGTTTGTATGTAGGGGACTTTTTTTATCTTAACTCAAAGGCAGGAGAAATTCTCTGTTACTCATGGAGTGTCCGCCTTTTTGTTCTATCCAGGCCTTCAACTGATTGGACAAGGCCCACCCACACGAGGGAGGACAATCTGCTTTACTCAGTCTATTGATTCAAGGTTAATCTCCTCCAGAAACACCCTTAGAAAAACATTCAGAATAACGTTTGACCAAATGTCTTGGCACCCGGTGGCCCAGTCAAGTTGACATGTAAAATTAATTATCACACTTTCTTTCTACAATTCCCCATTAGCCTGGTCCTCCTTAACTGGTCTTACAAGGAAGGAGGAAGCCCCTCAGTGGGGCTCAGAGCGTTCAGCCTAGTTGACTGCTTCTGGGAAGGGGCCTGGGTACCCCACCTGGAAGATGCTTCCCATTCCTACTACGTTGCCTCTCTCCACAGTCGAGCAGCCAGCTCCTCTTACCTCAGCTGGGCCAGAGGCACATCTACCATGCCTGTGCCCTGCCCTCCCTCTCCCCAGTGCATCCAGCTGTGGTGCCAGGGTGGAATTGTCAGGGGTGCTCAGGCCAGAGGGAGTAAAACTGGCTGGCCCGTGCTTGGTTCTATCTTAGAGATAACTTGCTCTCAGGATGAGGAAGCCCATCTCCCTCCCCCTCCCCAACACGTCCCTCTCTGCTTCTGGCTGAATCACTGGCAGTGGTGACCAGGGCTAATAGGAACCATATCCTGGGACAGATCTTTGCAGAAAGGAAGAAAGTGCATTTCCATTTCTAGGGGCCTCAGGGAGGGAGGAGAAGGGGGCTACTACTTAAATGCTAAAGGCTCTACATGCCTTGCATCCTTGAAGCTGCATGAAAACTCAGCACAGGCAAATCTCATCTCTGTTTTAACCACAGGGAAACTGATGCATGGTGGGAGGGGCTGCATGTCATCAGCTCAGAGTCAGGTAGCTGCTAACTGCAGGAGCCAGGATTTGAATCCAGCTTTTGTGGGTTTCAAAACCTCCACTTTCCGCTACGTCTTGGGATGTTATGTGCCTGTGCAGGCCCCATAAACTGTATTGCCTGAGGGCTGAGGGGCAATGCTCAGATTTAACAGAATTCCCACAACAGCAATGTAGTCCTGCCCAGGCAGCTCAGTGGTCAGTGGTGAGTCTGTGAACGGAGTCGCTGGAGGTCTGACACTGCTGTGTGGTGTCATCTGCAGTAGACAGTAAGTGAGGAGGCTGGAGGAGATGACCACTAAGGGCCACCTTTTCCAGTTCTGGGACCCTAGGGATGAAAGCCTTTCCAATGACAAGGAGGACCCCCAGGGCAGGAAGCCTGGAGGTTCCTTCATTTTGGTGGCACTTAGGAAAGTGACAGGTGGAGGAACAAGTGGCCAGCTGTCCCAGAGTGCCTCAGGGCTGGCTGTCCTTTCCCATGTTGTGTGAGAGCAGGGCCTCGCTGGGGGAGGTGGGTGGACGGGAGCCTTTGCAAAGGGCAGAGCGGAAGTGGAGTCTGGTCTCCTGTTTGTCTGGGACCCTGCCGGCCTGTGTTCTGCAGTGACTCGGAAGAGGAAAGCAAACAAGGGATTTTCAGATGGTCTTTGGGCGCGTTCTCCTTTGTTTTCCCTTGGAGGGAGAGGCAGCCGCCACGGGTCCTCTAAATCTTGGCCTGGAAGGCACAAGAAGTTGGAGGGGGGATGGCTTATGTGAGATGAGAAGGCTGAAGCCACGTTAGGTTGAGCTGGGGGGCAGTGGATCTGCGCCCTGCTTGGGGAAGCTCCGGCTTCTCAGGAGAGGATGCGTGCAGACTGTTCTGGATCTCCTTGCTTCTCTTACAATGGACTCTAACAGGAACTGTTGTTAATTTGGAGAATCTTGGGGCTGAGGTGGGGTCTGAAGTTAATCACCCGGGTACTCCTTGAACCCCTGTGGAGACGGTGACCTCACTAAGCTTCCAGGGCCGCCCTTCTCGTCTTTGTGCAGCCCCTGCCTGGGAAATCTGTCTCCTGTTAGCTTTCATTCATTCTGGGGTCTCCTCCTTCATCGCAGTGCTGTGCATATGCATGTCCTCTGACCCCGCATGTGCATTTTGCTTGGAGAGCCATCGTGCCCCCACGGGAATGTGGCCCTTGCTCTGAGATTACTTCCTGTGATAGTCATTTCATCTCCTCGGCTGGACTGTAAGCTGCCTTCAGCAAGTATGTCTCGTCTCTGTCTTTTTATCCCCCACTACTACTGCGCACTACTAGAGGGGCTGAGCATATGGTGAATGTTTAATCACTGCATGGTGGAAGGGTGGAAGGAAGGAAGGAATGAAGGAAGGAAGAAAGGAAGGGAGGGAGGGAGAGATGGAGGAAGGAGAGAAAGAATTGCCCCCATCTTTTTTGTCTGCTAGACAATGGATGTGCACCCTGGATTACAATTAGTTGTTCCTGTCTGGGGGGTACCCTGGTGTGGGGAACAGCTCCAGGCTCTGGCCTCAGTACCTGGGTTCCAGTTCCGGCCTTTGTATTTCCCAGCCAGGCAACCCTGGGCCAGTTAGTCCTCTGAGCCCCAGTTTCCTCTCTGTACAAAGGGAATAAGAATCAGTCACTTCCTACAGGGCTGCTGTGGAGATCACATCAGAGCAAGGACTCACACCCTCTGTAAACTGGGTTTCCTTAGTCACGAGGGGCAATGCTCAGGGTTAAAATATGGTAACCTTGATTCTAACATTAATGATGCTGTTATTATTTGATTAATTTCTACTGTGTGCTGACCCTTGAGAAGTTTCTTATGTATGTTGTTTTTGTATATACAAGGCTTATGAGGTGGGTAGTGTACCAGAGAAAGTCAGAAAGCTTAAGCGACTTGAAAAACTAGGATTTGAATTCAGATCCCTAAAGGCATCCAAGCCCAAATACTCTTTCTACTGCATCAGGCTGCTTCCCATTAAAGGCAAATGAGGGCCAATATGAGGGGGCGGTTGACCAGGGTGGTGATGGGGATGTTGGCTTCCAGGACCCTAGAATAGACCCTAAATCTTGCGATTTTGCACTTTCCTGTCGAATAGGGCAAAGGAAATACCCAAGGCTCATTCTTCTCCTGGGTTGTTTTTTAAAATCTTTTCCTCCGTCTGAGTGTCTCATCTGGAGTCAGATTTGGATCTGCTAACCAGGCACTACTTCTTTTCCAAAGAACCAGGGGTGGCTGCATAAAAGATATGGGTTTCCAGAAGCACTCAGTGGGAGTGTGTTTTTGTTGGTGGGGGGTGGGGGGTGGGAATCTAGAAATCAGGCAGGATAAGGCAAGGAAGATGCGGCTTTGAGGCCGTAACCAACGGATCATTCGGCGAAATTTATTGAGCATTTACATGAGCCAGCACTGTGCTAAACCCTGCGGGGCTGAAGAAATCTCACGCTCTGATCTCCAGGAGCTTACAGATTGGTGAGGAAGACAGGATTCAAGGCAGATGGAAGCTCCTTCTGCTTAAGGATGGGCTGGGGAGGGGAGGGGAGGATGGCGGGAAGGAGGGTGTGCGCTGGGAGAGAGGATCTGTTGTGTGGGGGGGCAGTGGAGGAGGGTGGCACACCTGGGCCCCTCTCTGGAATTCTCTACCCCCGTAGTCCCCGTGGTCCTGATTCTCAGTTTAAGTCAAATGACTTTGGTCCCCAGTTGCCTCCTGCCTGCCACGTTCCAGCTCAATCATTCTTTGAAATTTGGAGCTGTAGCTAAAACGCCTTTGCCCAGTAACAGGATTTTCACAGGCTCCGCAGCGGCGGTAACGTGGCTCATCACCTGCTGTTGTAATCGGCCCCACTAAGCCCGCGGCTCCAGGCAGAAAGCTTAACTCGCCTTGCTGATTCCAGCTTGCTCTTCCTGGCATCCGAGCGCTGTTTTAGGAGGGGAGCTAATCCATTCCCCCCGACTTGCATTTCAAAGGAAATACAAATGGCAGAGGGAGGGGCTGTAACAACCCAGTTCCTCCAGACCTAAGGGGTGGCAGGAATGGTGTCCCGGGGTCTGTGACCTGTCCCTTCCCCTGAAGGGGGTGTGTGAGGGAGCTGGCGTTGCTGCTTTCCCTGAGGGTCCTGTTTCTTGGCCAGGTTTCAGGGTCTATATTGAGAGAACTGGCTCTGTTGAAGGGAATGGTGAGTTGTGAGTAGGAGGGAGCGTGTGTACATTTGCCCACTGTGCCTGATGAAACACCTAGAAACTTTTTCTAAAATCAAACTCGTTGCTGGTAATTTTTTGCCCTCTATCTCCATCTTAACACTTTGTACTTCCAAAGGCCAGATCCCGGAGCACCTAGAGAGAGTGTCTGACACACATAAGAGTTCACTGCGTGCTCCTTGAATGCATGAGTACCAGCACTTTAGCTCAGCTTTGTTCCAGGCACTGTGCTATGCCCTTAAACCCATGGGGACGATGAGAATCAGATCACATAGGTGATAAGTGGGAAAGGAGGTTGGAAATAGGAACAAGTCGTAAACTCCTCGGATGCGTACAAGCATTCATTCCTTCAAGAAATATTTACTGAGCTTAACATGTGCCACATGTTCTTACTAGATGCTGAGGATATAGGCATGAAATATATAGACAAACATTCCTGCCCCTGTCCTAGTGAAATATACTGGACCGAGACTGGGCAATGATCAAATTTTAGCTTAACCTAAGAAATAACTTTCTGACCACTAGAACTGCTCGACAATGTAATGTGCTACTGTTTTAGATAGTGAGCTCCCCGTCAGTGGAAAAGTTTGAGCAGAGGCCACATGGGCATATACTGGGGATACAGAAGAGGGGGTACAGCAGATCCTATGGATGACTGCCCACATCCCCCTTCCCTTATCTCTTTGGTGCACACTGGAAAACTTCCGATTATTAGCACCTGCATTTGTTTGCCTGACAGTTTTTCTGGCCCCCAGAATCTATCGTGCTGCCCACTCAGCAAGCCGAAAGTGCCAAGGAATTAATGCCCCTGGGAGTATCCTTTTCTGTGTCACCTGACCAGAGAAGAACCAGGGCAGAGGACTGAGCAAGCAGTTAGCGGGGCTCATTGCCTGTTACCCCACAGGGCCTGGGCACCAAAGACCCAGGAGTAGTATGATTAAAGCCTATTTTCTTGTGGACGGGGGAGAGGGACAGTAGGTATATGCTAGACACCCTTGCAGGATGCGCAGATTTGCCTTCAGTGAAGGACTTGAACTAGCTGCTGGGGAATGGATCAGCAAACAGACTTCAGCAGTTGGCCCCATCTGAGACTGCTTCAGCTGCAGCAAGCTTCCTGCCCAAGGTTATCCCCCTTCTGGGGTGGCCCACATCCAGCGACAGACTGATGCGGGAATAGAAGTCTTGGCCATCTTGGCTGGATCGGGGACTAGATCCATAGGGCCATTCCAAGCTCCAGAGCTCCTTGTGGGGTAGGCCAAGGTGCTGTTGGTCTATATAAAAGCTGAATTCCTCTCTCTGCCTGTGCTTACTTCCTATCCTTCCTTCGCACTGGTGTGGATCTCACGAGCACTCCTTAATAAACACCTTGCTGGCTAAACTCCATCTCAGAGGCTGCTTCCCAAGGAACCCACCACATGACAGCGGGACCTCACTCCTGCCTGCTTAACTGAGCCTCTGGAACTGGTCTGCTAAACCCTGTTCTTCCCAAATTGTCATGTCTACAGCAAGCTCTAGCTACCTTAAAGACTAAGCCAGGCTCAGCTCCTTTCCTACTGGTCTTCGTCTCGGCTTCTCAAGGAAGAGATGTGTGTCAACAGGCTGGTGGGAGTAGGGTACCTGCTTCTCTGATGGCCATGGCCCTTCCCTTCAGCACACACGTGCCACCCCATGGTGTTGTGTGTGGATGCCTCAGGCACTGTGCACCCAGACAAATGTAGTCGGGGACCGCCAAGAAGATTGAGACAGTCGTGGGCCCCAAAGTAACAGTTCTGGGTCTGAGGTGCATTCCAGCAGCTGGAACTACGACGGGAGCTTGCTTCACTAGATCCCATTATAAGAGGATGATTTGCCATCTCGGAAGATAAATGGGAACCTTAATGCAGAGGTATCCTGTCTGGAGAAACTGGAGAGTTATGGATGTTAGCTTTGTAGCTTTATGAAAGCACTTTCTTATGGAAACTGAAATGACCAAGATTAGATTGAATTAATAGGTACTGGTATGAGCTTTTTCTCCTGCTAACCATCTTGATTTTTTTTTAAAGGGAAGAGATTTGCCTCCTGTATGAGCATTTCATAAAAATGCAAATCCCAAGTTTGGATTTGATAATTAGCAGAGTTTTCTCCTGGTGCCAGTGAGGCAGCAGCCCAGCTGGGACTCCCTTTCGCAGTGGAGAAGGAGGCACCCTCTCCTGGCTTCGTCCCAGGGCTCTGTCTGCTCCTTCCGGCCTACTCCCTTCCCACTGGTGCCAGGTGTTCCCCTCACCTGTCCCCATAGAACACAGATGGATTAGTGAGAACTTCTGTCCCAGCAGCTGGGCTCCTGGCCATCCCCTTTGAGGGATGGGATCTCCCCATCCTACACAGATCCCGCTCTCCATCATGAGTTCTCCAGCCTGAACTTTGGGCCCAGATCCTAGCTGGGTGGCAAGGTTTTCTGCCAGAAAACAAATCCATGATGGATGTCTGATCACTTTTGATAACAAGCACAGTGCCAGGCACTGGAGAAACAAAGATACAGATGCTGATCCTCTGCCCTTGAGGAGATCAATCTAATTGTGGATATAGATTCCTTCCAAACCTGAATGGCCCAATAGAAGTTTCTGTGATCATGGAAATATTCTATATCTGTGCCGTCTGGTAGCCACCAGGTGGTCCCATGGAAATAACTTAAGAATGGCATTCTGGAGAGGAATTCCAAGCTTAGTTTTTCAGCCAATCATTTTGGAACCTCAGTTTCATCTTCTGTAAAATGGGACTATTAAAACCTGCTCTGCCTCTCTAGAATATCAGAACCAAGGTACCTGGCCCAACTTCCTCATTCTATGGAGGAGGGAGCTGAGGTCGTGACCTGTCTGGTCTTATGGCAGGGGAGGGGCGGAATCAGACCCTTAACATCTAGTCCCTGGCTTTTTGGCCACAGCAGGCTGCTGCTTGGGGGTACTGTGGGGATTGAATATAGAAAAAGAAAGGAAGATTTTTGAAGAGTTAAACTGTATTTAAGATGGTGGCTGTTGAAACCACTCATAGGAGCCATAGCAGCTGTTCAAGACCAAGTGTTGAAGCTTAGAGGACAAAGATGGAAGAGGCCTTGTTTGTGATACTACTTGGGCTCTAGGCCTAGCACACATCCCACAGTCAGTGTCTGCCCCAAACATCAGCATGGTAAAGGGATTCCTAGAGTCAGGTTGCAGAAGGAGACAAAATGGTGTGTGTGCCACCTGAGGTAAATGGAGACCTCAGATGTGGGGAGCCCTGAGAGCTTCAGAGCCTCTCAGTTGCTTTATTGGGGTTGAGGGCTGACCTGTTGAGTGCCCAGGATATCTACCAGGCAATGAATGGGGTGTCCCAGACAGCTTCTGGAACTGCCTTTGAGCCAAGAAACTCTGCAGAGATGGAGAGAAGGAGCCCCCAAATGAAATATAAGTGGAGGACTCCTAGCAATGGACTTGGCCTCCAGGGGAGGGGTGTCAGGACAGAAATGGAATTTAAATGAAGGGTTGAGTGTTGGACAGGGAGATGAGAGGGTTCATTTAAAATTTAAAACACAGGTTAAACATCTTCTTTTTTTTTTTACTTGAAAGATATAAAATGCAATTTAATGAAATCATAACAGATAGTTAAAGATGTGTACTAGTTATAAATTCAATGAATTTTCACAAAATGAACACACCTCTGTAGCCTACATATAGAGCAAGAATAGGTAAATGTATATGTATAACTGAATCACTTTGCTGTGCACATGAAACTAACACAACATTGTTAATCAACCACACTCCGATATAAAATAAAAATTTTTAAAAAGAGTCAAAAAAACCATATTTGTGTTTCAAAAAAAAAAAGAAACAGAACTTTAACAGCATCTTGGAATTGCTCTCATGTTGCTTTTGAGTCACTAACCTCTTTCCCAAGGTAACTGTTATAATGACTTCTAATAACGTTCCATTAATTTTGCATGTATATGAACTTGATATAAAAGGAATCATACAGTAAATACCTTATTGTATATGAATTCTTTTGCTCAACAGTATGTTTATGAGATTCATCCATGTTTTTTATGTATAAGTTCATCTTGTCTGTCAGCAAACGAAATGTCCATCAACAGATGAATCGATAAAGATGTAGTGTATGCATATGGAGTGGAATACTACTTAACCATAAAGAAGAGTAACATTTTGCCATTTGCAGCAACAGGGCATTATGCTAAGTTGCATAAGTCAGACAGAGAAAGACAAATGCTGTATGATATAACTTATATGTGGAGTCTAAAAAATACAACAAGCTAGTGAATAAAACACAAGCAGGCTCACAGATATAGAGAACAAACTAGTGGTTACCCGTGGGGAGAGGGAAGGCGAGAGAGGAAATATAGGGGTAGGGGGAAAAACGGGTTATAATGGGAATATATGAAATCACGTGTGTGAAACTTTTGAAAACTCAACAGCTTCTTTCTTATGATGATAAGCGCTGTGCCTCTCCCAAATCCCAGCGTGCTTTCTCTGTGAGGTGCTGAGCTCTGTTGAATGGAAGTCCAGCACTGAACTAAGGCCTTGGGGGCTGCTTTTCCTACAGGTCCCCACCTCGGCCCCCAACATGGCCCACTGGGGCCTCAGGGGCTCCGCCCAAGGCCTGTCAGCCCCAAGGCTGCCTCCGTTTCAAGCTCCGTCCAGTAAGACTGTTTTTGCTCAAGGGAGCTGTTTCCCTCTTGCCTGGTGGTTCCTTTCTTTGGGCCCGGAGAAGGTGAGATATTGCTCAGATGAGATGTCCTTCTTCCTCTTAATGTTGGCTTCTCCATCTCCTCCAGGCTGAGACAGGAATAAAGCTGAAAGCAACTTGGGGAGGACTGCAAACATCTCCTCCACCCCCATTTGACAGAGGAAGAACTAAGGTCCCAAGGCAGGACGTGACTTGTCCAAGGTCACACAGCTAGTCAGCAGCAAAGTTGGAACTGATGTCTAACAGGATGTCTAACTCATTCAATCCATAGATTTTTAGTAAATACCTAGTATATGCCCCAAACTGTGCCAGCCAAGGGGATGGTAGAGAAGAGACACGGTCTCTATTCAAGGAGTTTGCCTTGGAGCGGGGCCTAATGAGTATATAATTCTAGACTTTTACAGGTGTTAGGAAGGAAATTAGCAGGGTGACATGAGAGAGAGAAGTTGGATGGGGGCTGGTAGAGGTGTCTCATCTGAAGAAGTGACATATAAGCTCAGATCTGCCGGGTGAATGGGGGCAGGTAAAGATGGGGAGGAGAGGCTTCCAGGCAAGGCAACAGCCTGCACAAAAGCCCTGAAGTAGGAAAGTTGGGCATGTTTAAAAAAAACAAAAACAAACAACCAAAAGGCAGTGTGTTTGGGCAGAGTGAGTGTGAGAGAGAGTGGCAGGAGATGATGGCGGGGAAGGAGGCGGGGCGAGACCACGAGGCAAACCTTCCTAAGACAAGTTAAAGATTTTGGATTTTATTCTTATTTCCACTATGCAGTAGGCATGTGACAGATGCATTTAGGTGGCACAGTGAAAGGCCGAAGGATGACCATGGCATCTGGAAAAGCGGGGGCATAGCAGTGATGAGTAGAGGGCTTCTGAAGACCCTGGTGTGACTCGCGGTGGGGGCCACTGGTACAGCTTAACTCAGCCAGGGAAGAGGATGCCCAAGAGAGCACAAACAAAGAGGTCCTGGAGGAGGGGCCTTGGGGCCAGCACCAGAGGCTCTTAGGGGCCACTGGGAGGGCAGCTTGACGAGAAAGGGCTAGGTGCACCCAGGGACTGGGGCCAAGGGGGATGGCCTAGCTAGCCAGGCCTTAATAGCTCCTGATGGAAGAGGCCAGACTTGGCCCTTAGGCTGTGATTAAGCTGTAGATCTGTGATTCACTTTCCTGTACGTGCTGGTGATTCTAACTAACAGGTGGAGTGTGTGTAATACTGACATGTCACTTACCTGGGAGATGAGCTGCAGAAGATGCATGTGGACAGGTGGCAGGGCCGAGTTCAAAGCTTCTCCCACGGATGCAGCACGGAGGAGAATGGGGTGGGGGGCTTCCTTAATGTTAAAGGGACCTGGGTCCGCCATTCTTTCCCAGGGGACCCTCTTCTCTGGCCCTGGCTGTGGAGGTCCAAGGCTATAGGGTCAGCCTGCTTCCTGCCCCATCTGAGTGTGGTGGGCACAGCTCTGGAGACGGACCTTCCCAAGCTTTCATCCAACGTGGCATAACAACCTGGTTGACCTTGTTCCCTCTCCACAGGCCATCATAGTGCCCTCTCAGGGTACCAGCACCGGATGAAAAATGGCATGTAAAGCACTTAGCACACGCCCAAGATACTGTAGATGCTCAGCTTAGCTACTGTCATCCTCATTATTTACTGGATCAGGTGTCCTCTGTGAATGTGGGTTAACTCCCTTGCCCTGAAATGAGCTCCCTGGCCTCCCCGCACGACCTGATGTTCTCCCATCTTTCGAGAGCGGACAATATAGTACAGGGACGTTAGTTTCCCACTTGGTGCTGGCCCAAGTGTGTGACCCTGGCCAAGTCACTTTTGCTCCCCAAATTTGTTTTCTCATCTGTCAGCGGATGAGCTTATTCTGAATCTGAGCTTCTCAGCAGATGTGCTGCGGTACACGGCGGCGGGGTGGGGGGCTGAACTCAAATAGGTAAGATAAGGATTGTTGAGATAGGGATTCCCTCAGCCCTCGAGTTGCCTGGGTGGGTGGGGACGGCCCCCAGGGCCCTGGCCGGCTCTCCTCCAGCTGGGAGTAGCCGATGCTGTGTGCTCCAGTGTGCAAAACAAATGTTACCATTTCTCTGTGCGCCATGATGTAAAAAAAGTTAAGAAGTCCTGGAGATCGACTCTGAAGTCTGCTGGGATAATATCGCTAATGTTCTGAGTCATCTCCTAGCTTCAAAATGCACCTCTTCTGAGAAGTCTGCCCTACAACATCGTTCAACGACGTATCACCGTCATGGTCTCCTTAGCGTTCATGACCTGGTTTAGCCTGAAATTTAGTTAATGTGTACTTCTTAATAGGCGGCCTGTGGGTTGTTTCCTATAACAGCTACTGTTACTGCTACAACTGCTCCTGCTGACATTACAAGCGTGCAAGTGCTGGACCCTTCACGAAGGGCTCTGCTATTCACTCTCACAACAGTGCCATGGGGTGTGCGTGAACTATTGTGCATTGCACATGGGAAACTTGGGACTTAGATGGTTTGAAACAATTACCCAAATCATAAGTAGATGAGTCGGGATTTGGACGTGAGCCTCTTGGTCTGATGCAGCCCACGCTCTTAGCCGGTGAAGCAGTGTGTGTCTGTCTGTGTGTGTGTGTGTGTGTGTGTGTGTGTGTGTGTGTGTGTGTGTGT
>NW_020837990.1:8051815-8100734 GCF_003676395.1 Aethalodelphis obliquidens
TGTGTGTGTGTGTGTGTGTGTGTGTGTGTGTGTGTGTGTGTGTGTGTTCTCTCTCCCAGTTAGACGGTCGATGTCCATGGAAGAGGCTTGTGTTTTCTGCATTCTTTCCATCTCCCCACAGTTCAGGACCGGGCTCAGTAGTTAAGAGCTCAAGGGTGATTGCTGGCATGCCAGATACTTTAGTGTGAATGGAAAGCAAGCGTCAGGACAGCCTTTCAGGACAGCCTTCCCCCGTCAAAGATGGAAGGCACAATTGACCTCTAGTCATGGATCTCTTTGGAGGTGAGTGTGTGAAATCTTACGGGCACCGTGGCACAGCAGAGCAAGCTCCATGTAGCCTGACCTCTGTTGTTTTAGGGTAAGAGGTTGCCCCCAGGGAAGTCCAGAACTGACACAAAGTACCCAGCCAACGAGGACCGATCCTGAGGCCCCCCGAAGCTTGCCCCACAGCCCTGTCCAGGGCTCTCCACAAGAGGGAGAAATAAGATTCAGTGATTGGCATCTGGGATCAGTGGGTCCTGGGAGCCTGGAGTGGGGTTCAAGTAGCCAAGCAGTGCTCACCCGGGTGGCCCTGGCCTCCCGGCTACAGCCTACAGCGCCCCAGGACTCGCTCTTGACCCTGTCTCCTTCCTTCCTGGGGCTCACTTTCCCCCTAGGTTGTGAATCGGTCCTGACCTGGCCTTTTCACTGCCTAGGCTGCCGGTCAGGTCCTGGGAAGGATTTACATTTGGACTCTTGGTGAGCTGTCCACAAGGACCCCAGCCCACTCGTCCTTCACCTGAACACCCAAACCACACATGTACATGCTGCATGGTTAAGGGTCAGACAGACCTGAATTTGACTCTCAACTAAAACCCAGAACATGTAACCTTGGATAAGTTTGCTAACATTTATTCAAGAAATATTTACTATGTATTTTACTGTACCTGCTGTGTTTCAGGTACTGTTCTAGGCATGTGGTGGTATAGCGTATAGAATAAGAGTGACAGGTGCGTGCCTAGGAAGGTGGTCAGCTAAGGCCTCTTTGAGTTGAAACCTGAGTGATGATGCAGAGGTAATCTGGAGCAAGGACATTCTGCTGAGACAGAGGGAACAGGCAGTGCAAAGGCCCTGGGGCACAATGAAGGCTGACGTGTTCCCCGGGTTTATAGCTTATTGCTCCATGTAGAGCGAATAGCAGGGGATCGAGAGTGGAAGTAGGGAGACTGGTTAGAAGGTTATTTCAAAGCTTCAGTTCAGCAAGGATGATGGCTGGGTGAGTTACATGAGCTCTCTGAACCTCAGTTTCCTCACAACATGAAGATAACCGCAGTACCTACCTTACAGGGTGGTTGTGAAGATTAAATGAGTAAACACATAGCATACCATAAATGGTAACTATTAGCATTAATAAAAAGAGTAATAATCATAAGCATGAGGGCTTACATAGTTAGGCCCTCACAGGAGGGCTAAGCCTTTAATTAAGCTGAGAATTTTCCATTCAGCAGGTCCAGGGATGCTTCCAGTGAGGCAGGAATTGGATGTCTCCTGCCCCTCCTGTCTCACCTATCCTGGGCTTAGCGCAGGGAGGGGGAACAGACAGGTGGCCTTGGGAGGGAGGGCAGTGACTTCTCTGTGTTACAAAAGCGAGCCAGCCCATGAATGAGAAAGCCCAAGCACCCCACGCTCCATTTATTTCTGGGAAAGACCCAGGAGAAATCCTCCCCTCATCCAGGAAGCCTTCTGAGTTGAGACGGGGGCTTGAGCAAGGCAGGTTGATGAGCTAGCAGGGAACGCACCCAGGATAAGAAGGCAAGGAGGCAGGCTCTTCCCATTTCTGACTTTCCATAACCCAAGGCAGGGATGCGGGGTGAATGGAGGAAGGGTATGGGGTCATTACCTGAGTTTAAGTTATCTTTGAGATGTGAGAACGAGATGGAAGAGGCAGAAGCTCCCACGAGGGATTTGCAGAGACACTCACAACCTCAAAGGCAGCAGCTGGGCCCTATGGCATATTTCTGCTCCAACAAGCAGGGGCTTCTCCCCTGCAGAAATTCTCTTCCACGCAGTGCTGGGGACAATCCCACCCAGAGGCGGGTGGAGCTCCAATGACCTCCAGGGGGCCCCCACCTGCTCTCAGCCTCTGCAATGGCTGTAGAGGGACATTTTATGAGCTCTTCAGTTCTCGGGTCCCATGAGGCTTTTGCCTTGCTCCAGACCATCTCTGATACACACATATATCTTAAAAAGGAAAAGAAAGAGAGAGAAAAGCTATTTTATTTCATTGCCAAACTATCCACTTTAAATACCCTTTTTATTACAGTATCTGCATAGTAATACTAATAATAGATCTTGTTGGCAGCTCTAATGAGGGTGGAGAATATAAGGTTTCCAATAAAAATTGTTGCCTTTAATATTCTCATACATTTATACATGGTAAATCTTTAAAGGAGAAAAAACACTCCATTTCTTTCCTGCTAAGCAGCTGGTTCTAGACTAGATGGGGAGAGACTGCACTGGTGACGTTGGTGGAGGGCTGGACTCTCAGACAACTTGGATTTTGATCTCCCAAACCTTTTTCCAGTGGTAAGAGCATGAGTTTTGAGCCAGAAAGATCTGGGTTTCAATGCTGACTTTGTCACTTCTAGCTTTGTAGCTAAGACAACGTGCTTACCTTCTCTTAGTCTCAGTTTCTTTGTGTGTGAAATGGGAGTCAGGATAAATGCATACAAATCTCAACATAGTGGTTGGCATTTAGTCAAGGCTCCACACATACGAGCCATTTCTGTTATTGGACACTATTAAACATGACTATTATCATATTCACTCACTATATCAGTAACTGTGGAATAAATCAGGGTGTTACAATCATAGTATCTGAACTTCACAGCTAGCTGCTTCTTTTTCTGTTAATCAGTTTCTCAAGTTTACCCAGCAGTAAGTGACAGATAGGATGAGAAGCCAGGATTCTTGGTCCCCTGCAACTCTGTAACTAGGCAGCCCTTGACCTCCACAGCTCCTCTCCACCCCACGACTAAGAGCTTCCTTGAGCAACTTTCCCTTCTGCTCACCTCTTCACCAGACCTGTGTCCACTGCCTGGGCCCTGGACCAACCTGGTTAAAATGCCATCGTGAAGGGAGGAATCTTCCTCCAATCTTGGGACAGACTCTTGTGACTCCAGTCCAACCTCTCCCAGTGGTCATTTTTCTTTGTTTTTACCTTCTCTTGAAGAAATTTCGTGATTTTTACAGTCACAGAACAAGGAAGAACGTATGTTTCACCATTTCTTATATAGCTGATTTCATGTATTTTTGACAGTGCCATCAGATTTCTGACATTTACAATGTTTTTCTCCCAGGGGGGTGAGTAGAAGGAGAGGTTCACCTCCATACGCCACCCCATGATCAGGGAAAGGGAGAGATGGACTTGAAATGCCCCGGGTTAGGGACAGGCCTATGTGACTTGGGTTTCAACAAATGGATCACCAGCAGGGGACCCCCACCTCCCCAACCTTCCCCACCCAGCCAGGGTTCTTCTGCTCTACACATCAACGCCTCTCCCGCTGACAACTGGTAAGAAATACTATGTGACAGGACGGTTTCCATGGCAACCCTCATTTCCAGTTAAACAACCGGGCCCTGATGAAAGGAGTCTCGTTTGCTTTGGTTAAAGGTTTTTTGGGAAGGGTGTGGGGCTGGTTCCCTCCTTCTTCTCTCATCCCCTTTCTTACTCCCTACTGGCTCCTTCTCCTTTTCGGGGATGAGGTAGAGGCAGTGATGGGCCAGCCTCTGTCCAGGCCCTAGAGAATGGGAGTCTAGTTCCAAGCTGGGCCAGAGGAGCCAGGATGGGGACTCAGTCTGAGATGAGAGCCGAGGTTGTATGTCCTCAGGAAGACAGCCACGGTTCTCCTCCCAGCCCCGCCTGTCCCAGGTCCCCAGGTCTCCAGGTCCCCTGCCCTCCCAGAAGAAGGACCTGTTGGGCGAAGAAATGGGCTGGTGGAGGACCTGTGTCCCAACAGGTGGTTGGGTAATTAAGTGAGCTTTATGCATACAACACTGTTTTGCCCGATGTAATTGCAGTTTCCATATAAATAATTCACGGGAAATTATTAGAGTGAGGACATCGCCCGCCTCCTCATAATTTGCTTAACCGAAATAGGCTCTTTCATCATCTACGTTGATTTGCCTTAAGACCATGTACTCAGCGTCCTTCATAGGCCTGCTCCTTCCAAAAACGAGAATGCAGAATTTAATTAAGTTATGCAAATCGGCGTCCCCTGCCTGGGGAGAGGCAGGGTGTTTGCCCACATGGCTGTGGGATGGTGCGGGGGAGGGGGGCAGGGGCTGTGCTGCACCCCAGATGATGGCAGCTGTTTGGGGAGGTGGGAAGAAGCTCCCCCCACCCCAAAGGAGGAGCAGCACACCCATGACAAGTTCAGGAGCTGAACTCCACAGATAAGGCAGAGCAGAGTCAAAGCTTGAACTCTGGGGTCTGCCTCCTGGCTTACTAGCTGCATAATTTGGGGGGAAGTACTTAATATCATTACACCTCAGCTTCCTTCTCTGTAAAATGAGGATAATAAAGGCCCCACTCTCCTAGGATTGAGGTGAGGAATACATGAGGGGATCTGTGTAAAATGCTTAATATGGTCCTGGCCATAGTGCTTCTTAAGCAGCTGCTATTGCTGTTGTTATTATTACCATTACTATAGTTGTTATTATTGATATTTTTAGATGTATTAGACTTTTGGCTTGTGGCTTCCACGGCTCTTGATGGAAATATCTGATTGACTCCACCCTGTCCTTCTGCCATGGGGAGGGTTAAATTTATGACTTCATCCATAAATTATTCCATGATTTGGGGAAGGAATAGTCGAATTGGAGGAAAAAATCCTGACATTTTGGAGGCACACAGATCAAGGTCCAAATCCCAGTGCTGTTGCTTGCATACTGTGTGGTCTTGGGCAAGTCACTTTACCTTCATGGGGCCTTGAGTGCCTCTTGGGTAAAATGGGGGCAGTATTTTGGCCCCTTTTGGGGCTGGTGAGGTTTAGGAGTAATGTGTGAAAGGCACCAGGCACACGTCTGCCACATCATTTATACCCAACAAATGCTAAAGGGAATCTTCAAGTCTGGAGCTGGCATCCCTGCAGTGAGTCCAGGTAGAGCCTTTCCTTGCCTCTCACTCTCCACTCTCTCTGTTCCTTAGTGGCAGGCCTTCCTCTCCATCCCTTCAGTCACCCTTCCTCTCATGCTTTCTTTTCAAGGGTCCAGTAAACTCACTCACCCTGAGGCATTAGTGACTGATGTGCTTAAAATTTCTACTTCTCCTGAGGAGACTTTCATTTTTTCAAGGGGATAAAATGCTTGATTATTCCTTTTCTCTTTAAGATTTATTTATTTATTTATTTTATTTATTTTGGGCTGCGACGGGTCTTAGTTGCGGCACACGGGATCTTCGTTGAGGCATGAGGGATCTTTCGTTGGGGCGCGTGGGCTTCTCTCTAGTTGTGGCGTGCAGGTTTTCTCTCTCTAGTTGTGGCGCACAGGCTCCAGGGAGTGTGGGCTCTGTAGTCTGTGGCACACGGGCTCTAGTTGAGGCACGCGAGCTCTGTAGTTGTGGCACGTGGGCTTAGTTGCCCCACGGCATGTGGGATCTTAGTTCCCGGACCAGGGATCGAGCCTGTGTCCCTTGCATTGCAAGATTCTTTACCACTAGACCACCAGAGAAGTCCCTACTTGATTATTCTTAAACTAAAGGTTTGGTGCTTTAATGGAAGTATCTCGTAAACCTGCAATAAAGCAGAGAGGTGCTCCTACAATCTCACCTGGAAAGCAATGGCTTCCTTGCAGAAGAGCCACTGGGTGTGGGGATACGCCCTGATGGCTGGTGCCTCTCATCACTCTCCATCTCTTGCTCAGATTCAAGCTCTGTCACAGAGCCAGTTGTTTTATGCATTTGACAAAGATTTATTGAGCACCTACTATATGCCAGGCATTGTGGGAAGCATTGGGTTTACACTGGTGAGCAAAAGAGCACTGCTCCTGCCCTGAGTGAACTTAAAAGCTAGTGGGAACTACTGGGCATATACCCTGAGAAAACCATAATTCAAAAAGAGACATGTACCACAATCTCCATTGCAGCACTATTTACAATAGCCAGGACATGGAAGCAACCTAAGTGTCCATCGACAGATGAATGGATAAAGAAGATGTGGCACATATATACAATGGAATATTACTCAGTCATAAAAAGAAATGAAATTGAGTTATTTGTAGTGAGGTGGATGGACCTAGAGTCTATCATACAGAGTGAAGCAAGTCAGAAAGAGAAAAACAAATACCATATGCTAACACATATATATGGAATATTAAAAAAAAAATGGTTCTGAAGAACCTAGGGACAGGACATGAATAAAGATGCAGATGTAGAGAATGGACTTGAGGACATGGGGAGGGGGAAGGGTAAGCTGGGACAAAGTGAGAGAGTGGCATAGACATATATACACTACCAAACATAAAGTAGATAGCTAGTGGGAAGCAGCCACATAGCACAGGGAGATCAGCTCTGTGCTTTGTGACCACCTGGAGGGGTGGGACAGGGAGGGTGGGAAGGAGACGCAAGAGGGAAGAGCTATGGGGATATATGTATATGTATAGCTGATTCACTTTGTTATAAAGCAGAAACTAACACACCATTGTAAAGCAATTATACTCCAATAAAGATGTTAAAAAACTAAAAGCTAGTGGGAGGCACAATTATTAAACAAATCATGGCAATTAATACATACTTACATACTCAACAGGATTAGAAAGGAAAGGAACAAGGGGCAATAAGAGAACAGCAGGGGGACTGAATTTAAATGGTGGGTGGGAAATGAAAGAGAGAAGGAAGAGGAGTGAACTGGGTGAAGAGTGAGAGGAAGGGCATTACTGGCAAAGGAAAGTGCATGTTCCAAGGCTCAGAGGCAGGAAAAAGACTGGTGCCTTTGAGGTACTGAAAGGAGATCAGTGGCTGGAGAGACTAAGGGAGACACGAGGTGAGTTTGCTGACATAGGCGAGCATCACAAGTGGGGATCTTAGGGCAACAGGGAGCCATCTTGAGCAGGAGATGCAGAGTCTGGGATCTTGACCGAATTCACTGATGAGGAGGCCCTTCAGTATCCAGGCTTTGTGTCCCAAAGAAGCCCATGCCCTACCCTAGAGGGAGAAGGAGCAAACCTGTCTGCAGGAGGGACTGGGGAGAATCAGCATCAGGAAAGCCAGCTCGGTTCTGGCTCTGCTAATTGTTCCTTAGGAAATTCTCTGCTCTGAACCTTCACATCCTCACCTGCAGTGGGCACACTGCTGGCACCTCCAGCGCCACTTGCCACCTTTCTCTGCACTGCTCTGGGCCCTGGGGGTGCTGCTCTGTACGGACTGCATCAACGGGCCCCCTTTACCTCCTGTGTGGCTGATCGGTGGTCCCAGTACAGAGACTGGGTCAGGAGGAGACTGAGGGGAAGGGACCTATTAACCTCACTCCCACCCTGCTGGGCCATGGGTCGTCTGCATCCCTCTCTAAAAGGCCACCACTCATCTCCTGTTGCTCTCCTACAGCTACTGAATCTAGTTCTGGTCACTGCTCTCCCCGCAGATCCCTTCAGCCTAGGAGTGACAATGGCTCCCTGCAATTGCTAGCCCTGACGTATGTCACTCTTCCTTGCCAGTTTCCCTTAACCCTGCCCACATCTTTGCAAAGAGTCCACTCCGTGGATGTGATGGTTAATTTTACACATCAGTTGGACTGGGCCACAGGTGCCCAGACATTTGGTCAAACGTTCCTTTGGGTGTGTCTGTGAGGATGCTTCTGGATGAGACGAACATCTGAACACAGACTGAGTGAAGCCACGGCCCTCCATCATGTGGGTGAGCTCCACCCAATCAGATGAAGACCTGACTAGGACAAAAAGTCTGCCCCTCACTGAGTGGAGGGAGACTCTGTCTGAGGAGGGCCTTCAAGTTGGGACAAGCTGGCATGTCGGTTCTTTCCTGCCTTCAGACTGGAACCAAAACATTGGCTCTTCCCGGTCTTGAGCCTGTGGTTTTGCATCTGGAACTTACACCTGGCTCTCCAGCTTGCTGTCTGCAAATCTTGACCTGCACCTGCCCTGCCCACCTCCCTGGGCCATCTTGAGTCTCTGCTGAGCCAGGACCTGTGAAGGTGCTTTGCAAACTGCTAAGTGCGACACAATTGTGAGACATGACAAATGTTGCATTTTTGTTCTCCTGAAGGTTGGGTCTTCTGTTTGTTCACTGAGATAGGGATCGGGGACATGACACTCAAGTGTGTGATTTCAGGTCTCAGTACATTGTCACTAAAGTTCTCTGGGAACTGTCATTCAATAAACAGTTAGTGAGGGGTGAGCTTGGCCACAGCTGCCATACCAGCTCTCCCCTGCCCCTTAGCTCACAATTAGAGCAGGAGGGACAGAAGTCAGGAGCTCAGCCTTGGCAGCCAGAAGGTCTGGGCCCAGATCCCAGCTCCTCCTTTTCCCACCCATGTGGTGTTTGGCAGCTCTCTTACCTCCTTAGGCCTCAGGTTCTCACCTGTAAGACAGGGATGCGAAGGTTATTACATAGTTATCTATATGCACACCACTGCCTTGTCAGATTATCTTGGCATAGTGCATGGCACAGTGTAAATTTTCAGGAAATGCTAGCTATTACCACTTTGTCAATAACCAGCTGTGTGACCTTGGGCAAGTCACTTTACTTTTCTGGGCCTCAGGGATCTCTTCTCTAAAATATGTCTGGAGTGAGTGCATGTATTAGTTTTCTATTGCTGCATAACCAATTTCCACAACTTTAGCACCTTAGAACAGCACCCAAATCCTGCGGGTCAGAAGTCCCAGTGTGGCTTAACTGGGTCTTCTGCTTGGGTCTCCCAAGGTTGCAATCACGGTGCTGGTCGGGCTGTGTTCATAATTATCTGGATCTCAGGGTGTTCTTTCAAGCTCATTCATGTTGTTGGCAGAATTCAGCTCCCGTGGCCGGAAGACTGAAGAGGCTGTCCCTCTCCATAAACAACTCACAACATGCCCGATTGTTCCTCAAGGGCAGCAGGAGAGTGTCCTTCTCAAGAAGGGCCTAGTCCCTCTTTTAAGGGTTTTGCCAGATTAAGCCAGGCCCACCCAGGATAATCTCTCTTTTCATTAATTAAAAATCAACTGATTTGGGACCTTAATTACATCTGAAAAAAATTGCCTTCACCTTTGACATTTAAAGTAATATGATCAAGGGAGTTAAATTCCATCACCGTTGTCATATTGTATGGGATGAAAGCAAGTCATCAGTTCTATCCACACTCAAGGGGAGGGGATAGACAAGGAAAAGCACCAGGGGACAGAGATCATGGAGGCTGTCCCAGAATTCTGTTGACCACAGTGAATTATGGTAACAATGTCCTTAATGTCTGTCTCCCTGTAGACTGAATGCTCTGGGGGTCAGGGACTGAATGTTTGTCTTGGTTCCTTTGCTTCTGGTATCTAAAACACAGTAGGAGTTTGTGATGGTTAACTTTATGTGTCAACTGGACTGGGCTATGCGATGCCCAAGCATTTGGTCAAACATTATTCTGGGTGTGTTTGTGAGGGTGTTTCTCGATGAGATGAACCTTTGAACCATGGACTGAGTAAAGCAGATTGCCTTCCCTGATGTGGGTGGGCCTCATCTAATCAGATGAAGACCTGAATTGAACCAAAAGACTGACTTTCCTGTGAGTTCCCTTCTCTTGTCTGACAGCCTCAGCTGAGGCATTGGTCTCCTCCTGTCCTCACAATGGGTTTTACACCATTGACTCTCTTGGGTCTCTAGCTTGCTGCCTGCAGATCTTGGGACTTCTCAGCCTCTGTAATCATATGAGTCAATTCCTTAAAATCAATCAATCTCTCTTTCCATATATATCACACACATGTGTATATGTATGTGTGTGTATACTCTTGGTTCTGTTTCTCTGGAGAGCCCCAGTACAGTGTTCAATAAATATTTGCTGACTATTGTGTGTGTTTTATCATCTCTCAGGTCCCTGCCAGCTCTCAAACTCATCAATTTAAGAAACAGAGAGTCGAGGGGGATAGGGGAGGGTATGAGGTAAAGGAGTACATTAGATGCCCTGAGACTGGTCCAAGCCCAGATGTCCTTTCATCTTTACTCTTTCTGTCTCCCTCCATCATCTCCAGGCCTTGACTGGGGAATTAGTATCAGGGGAAGGGAAGAGACAAAACAATAATCTTCCCTACTACTCTTGTACCTCTTTGTGGATCCTTTAATTTTTAAGCCTTATTGAAATATAACTGCATACAATAAACTGAACATATTTAAAGTGTACAATTTGATAAGTTTTGACATATGTATTTTTAAAATAATGAATATATCCATCATCCCCCAAAGTTTTATTGTGCCCCTTTGTAATCTCTCTCTCCTGCACTCCCCCACCCCCAATCCCCAGGCAACCACTGATCTGCTGTCACTATAGATTCATTTGCATTTCCTAGAATTATATAAATGGAAGCATACAGTATGCACTCTTTTTTGGCCTGCCTTCTTTCACTCAGCATAATTATTTTGAGATCCATCTGTGTTGTAGTATATATCAATAGTTTATTCTTTTCATTTCTGATAGTATTTCATTAAATGAATACACCATAGTTTATCTGTTCACTGGTTGATAGATATTTGGGTTATGTCCAGTTTGGGGCTATTACAAATCGTGCTCTTGGGAACACTATTTTTTGTGTTTTTTGTGAAGACTTTTTGTGTAAAAGTCTTGGTATGTACCTACACATTCATTTCCCTTGGACAAATAAGAGAGGAATGACTAGACCATATAGTAAGTGGATGTTTAAATGTTTGAGAAACTGCTGTGCTGTTTTCCAAATTAGTTGTGCCATTTTATATTCCTCCTAGAAGTGTATGAGAATCCCAATTGCCTCATTTCCTTGGCAACACTTGGTATGGTAGGCTTCTTAATTTTGGCCATTCCAATAGAGGTACAGTGTTTTGTTTTTTTTTTAATATATACAATTTTATTTGACAATTACACCTCCATAAAGCTGAAAAAATCTAATGAAGAAATGACCAACTGAAAAACAATTTGATACAATACTTTTTAAAAGCACAAAAAATATTTAAAGCCCAGAGAACTACAAAGGACTAAAAATATGTGTTTTATTACTTAGGTACAGTGGTTTTAATTTGCATTTCCCTAATGACTAATGACATTGAGCATCTTTTCATATACTTCTTTGCTATCTGTATACCTTTTTTAGTGAAGTCAAATCTTTTGCTCATTTTTAAATAGGATTATGTTCTTATTGAATTTGAGAATTATTTACATATCCATAGATATAATTCCTTCATCAAATATATGATTTGCTGTTTTCTCTTGGTCTGTGTTTTGTCTTTTCATTCTCCTAACAGCGTCTTTGAAGAGCAGTTTTTAATTTTGATGAAGTCCAATTTACTAATTTGTTCTTTTTTTTTTTGGCTGCTTTGTTGCTGTGCGCGGGCTTTCTTTAGTTGCAGCGAGCAGGGGCTACTCTTCCTTGTGGTGCACGGGCTGCTCATTGCGGTGGCTTCTTTGTTGCGGAGCACAGGCTCTAAGCATGCAGGCTTCAGTAGTTGTGGCTTTTGAGTTCTAGAGCACAGGCTCAGTAGTTGTGGCGCACGGGCTTAGCTGCTCCGCAGCATGTGGGATCTTCCCAGATCGAACCCGTGTCCCCTGCATTGGCAGGTGGATTCTTAACCACTGTGCCACCAGGAAAGCCCCGCAATTTGTTCTTTTATGCAGTTGTATCTAAGAAATCTTTGCTGAACCCAAGGTCATAAAAATTTTCTTCTAGAATTTTTAAAATTTTAGGTTTTACATTTGTGTCTATGTTCCTTTTAGAGTTAAGGTTTTTTTTCTTTTTTTTCTTTTTTTTTTTTCTTTTTTTTTTTTTGCGGTACGCGGGCCTCTCACTGCTGTGGCCTCCCCCATTGCGGAGCACAGGCTCTGGACGCGCAGGCTCAGCGGCCATGGCTCACGGGTCCAGCCACTCCGTGGCATGTGGGATCCTCCCGGACTGGGGCACGAACCCGCGTCCCCTGCATCGGCAGGTGGACTCTCAACCACTGCGCCACCAGGGAAGCCCTAGAGTTAATTTTTGTATGTGGTATAAGGAATGGATCAAAGTTCCTGTTTTTCGTGTGGATATCCAATTGTTCTAACTACTATTAGTTGAAAATATGCTTTCTCCACTGAATGGCCTTTACAAATTTGTCAAAAATCAGTTATCTATACATATTTGGGTTAATTTCTGCTGTACAGAGAAGTGACTCAGTTATACACATATATACAATCCTTTTTTATATTCTTTTCCATTATGGTTTATCCCAGGATATTGAATATAGTTCCCTGTGCTGTATAGTAGGACCTTGTTGGTTATCCATTCTATGTGTAATAGTTTGCATCTGCTAATCTCAAACTCCTAGTCCATTCCTCCCCCACCCTCTTCCCCCTTGGCAACCACAGGTCTGTTCCCTGTGTTTGTGAGTCTGTTTCTGCTCTGTAGATAGGTTCATTTGTGCTATATTTTAGAGTCCACATATAGTTGATATCATATGGTATTTGTCTTTCTCTTTCTGACTTACTTCCATTAAAAAAATAAATTAAAAACATGTATGTTTGGGTCTATTTCTGTACTCTATTCTATTACATTGATTTTTTTTTAATTTTAGTTTTTACATCATTACCACACAAAGTTGATTACTGCAACTTTATAATAACTCTTGAAATCAGGTAGTGTTGATCCTCCAACTTTGTGCTTCTTCTTCAAAGTTGTTTTGGCTATTCCAGGTTCTTTGCGTTTCCATACAAATTTTAGAATCAGTTTGTCAATGTCTACTAAAATGTATGTCGGGATGTTGATTGGGTTTGCACTGAATCTATTGATGAATTTGGATAGAACTGACATTTTAATAATAGTGACTCTTCCAACCCATGAACACAGTATATATCTCCATTTATTTAGGTATTTAAAATTTTCTTTCAGCAATGTTTTATGTTTTTTGGTACACCTATCTTTTACAACTTTTGCACATTTATCCCTAAGTATTTTGATACTATTATAAATGATATTGTGCTTTCTTAATTTCTATTTTGATTATTCATTGTTAGTTTATAAAAACAATTGATATTTGTCTATTGATTTTCTATACTTCAACCTTGATAAACTCACTTATTAGATCTAGTAGCTTTTAATGGGTTCCACTGACTTTTTTTCGTAGACAATAATGTCGTCTGTGAATAATGACTGTTCTTCTTCTTTTCTAATCTTGATTCTTTTCATTTCTTTTTCTTTTCTTATTGCACTGGCTAGAACCTCCAGCACAACTTTGAATATAATGTTGTGCTGGAGGACATCCTTGTGTTGTTCTTGGTCTTGGTGTGTCTGTGAGCATTAATCTTTTTTATAGGTGCCCTTTATCAAGTTGAGGAAGTTCCCCTCTATTCCCACTAAATTGTGAATTTCTGTCTTATGTGGATGTTGGATTTTGTCAAATGATTTACCTGCATGTATTGATAATATCATATGGCTTTTCTTTTTTTTTTAAATTTGCTCCTATTGTGAATTACATAGATACATTTTTAATGTTAAGCTAGCTTTACATACCAGTGTTAAATCCACTTAGTCATGATTATTACCTTTTTTATATATTGTTGGATTCAACTTAAATTTTGTTCAGAAGTTTTTCATCTATGATATTAATCTGTAGCTTTCTTTTCTTATATCTTTGTGTGATTTTGATATCTGGGTAACACTGGCCTCATAGAATGATTTGGGAAGTATTGCCTCCTCTTCAGTTATCTAGAAGACTTTGTGTAGAATTGGTATTACTTTTCTGTACTTATTTGGTAGAATTCACCAATGAACCTATCTGGGCCTGAAGTTTTACTTATCAGAAGATTTTAACTTCAAATTCAATTCCTTTAATAGCTATAAGTCTATTCAGGTTATCTATTTCTTCTTTAGTGAGAGTTGGTAATTTGTATCTTTCAGTGTATTGATTTTTTCTAAGATGGATCTATTGACCTACAGTTGTTTATAATATTTGCTTATTCTTTAATATATGTGTAATCTGTACAGTTGCCATGTCTCTCATTATTTATATTTGTAATTTGTGTCTTCGCCCCATTTTTAGTGATCAGCCTGGCTAAAGCTTCATCAATTTTGTTGATACTCTCAAAAAACCAACTTTTGGTTTCATTGATTTTTCTGTTTTCTTTTCTGTTTCATTGATTTCTACTCTAATCTTTATTAGCATCAGAACTCTTTTCTTACTTTAGGTTTAATTTACTCTTTGTTTTCAAGCTTTTTAAGGTGAAAGCTTAGGTCTTTGATTTGATACTTTCCTGTTCCTTCTTTTTTAATATAGGCATTTAGTATTCTAAATCCCTGCATCTCACCAGCCCAGTACTTCTTTGTGGCTTCCCACAATTTTGACTAGATTGTGTTTCATATTTACTCATATGTGTTTCATATTTACAGTTGAAAATACTTTCTAATTTCCTTTCTTATTTCTTCTCTGACTCACAGGTTATTTAAAAGTGTGTTATTTTGTTTCCAAATATTTGGGGATTTTCCAGAGATATTTTTGTTATTAATCTCTAACTCAATCCAATTAAATTGAGGAAACATATTTAGTATAGCTTGACCTCTTTACATTTATGTGTGGTATGGAATGCATTCCATCTTGTGAAATGTTCTTTGTGCAGTTTGAAAAAAATTGCATTGTGCTGTTGTTGGGTGAAGTGTTCTATGGTGTCAATTAGGTCAATTTTGTTTGATGGTGCTGTTCAAATCTTCTATCTCTTTAATAATTTTCTGTCTACTTGTTCTATCAATTATGAGAAAGGAGTTTTTTAGTGTCTGACTATAATTGTGGATTTGCCCCATTTCTCCTTGAAGTTCTTTCAGTTTATTTTTGTTGTTCTCCTTTTTTTTTTTTTTAACATCTTTATTGGAGTATAATTGCTTTACAATGGTGTGTTAGTTTCTGCTTTATAACAAAGTGAATCAGCTATAGATATACATATATCCCCATATCCCCTCCCTCTTACGTCTCCCTCCCACCCTCCCTATCCCTCCCCTCTATGTGGTCACAAAGCACTAGGCTGATCTACCTGTGCTATACGATTGCTTCCCACTAGCTATCTATTTTACATTTGGTAGTGTATATATGTCCATGCCACTCTCTCACTATCAGTTTTTGCTTCATGTCATTTGAAGTTCTGTTATTAAGTACATAAATGTTTTGGATTATTATGTCCTCTTGACAAATTGACTCCTTTTCCATTATGAAATAACTTAAAATATATCTAGTAATATTCTTTGAACTGAAATCCACTTTGTCTGACATTAATGTAACCACTCAAGCTTTTTTTCTTTCTTTTTTATAGCTTTATTGAGATATAAGTTAAACAACATAAATTTACCCATGTCAAGTGTAAAATTCAATGGTTTTTCATATATTTACAGATTTACCATCACCACAATCTAATTTTAGAACATGTTATTAACCAAAAGAAACCTCATACACATTAGCAGTTACCCTCATTCCATTTTCCTCCCTTAGCCATAGGCGACCATTTTCACTTTTTACAGCTTGCCTTATTCTGAATATTTCATATAAATAGAATTGGACAATATGTGGTCTTCTCATTCAGGCTAATTAATATTTTTATTTTGAGATAACTGTAGATTGCATGCAGTTGTAAGAAATAGTATAGAGAGAGTTTATATATCCTTTAACCAGTTTCCCTAACATCTTGAAAACTTTTAGTACACTATCACCACCAAGATATGTACACTGACACAAGATGTAGAACATTTCTATCACCACAAGGATCCCACATGTTACCCTCTTATAGCCATCCCCACTTCCCCCCAATCCACACTTTCTCCTTAACTTTTGGCAACCACCAATCTGTTCTCAATTCCTATAATTTTGTCATTTCAAAAGTGTTATATGAATGGAATCATGCAATGTGTATGGGATTTTGGGGGGGGATTGGATTTTCTCATTCACCATAATTCTCTGGAAGTGCATGTAGACTGTTGTGTGTAAGAAGAGATTTGTTCCTTTTTATTGCTAAGTAGTATTCCAAGGTATGGATGAATCAGTTTGTTTAACCATTCATGTACTGAAGGACATCTTGGTTGTTTCCAGTTCTGGGCCATTGTGCAAGGTTTCTATAAACATTTATGTACAGTTATACTTTTAATGTCTGTAGGATGTATAATGATATCCCCTGTTTCATTCCTTATATTTGTGTAATTTGTGCCTTCTCTCTCTCTTTTTTCTTTTGTCAGTCTTTCTAAGGATTTGTCAATTATATTGATCTTTTCAAAGAATCAGCTCTTTATTATTCTGTTTTCAATTTCATTGATTTTTGCTTTTATCTTTATTATTTCCTTCTTTCTGCTTTCTTTGGGTTTAATTTGCTCTTTTTTTCTAGATTATTATAGTGGAAATTTAGATTATTAATTTGAGACTTCTCCTCTTTTCTAATGTATGCATTTAGAGCTATAAATTTGCTTTAGCTGTGTCCCACAAAGTTTGATTTGTTGTATTTTAATTTTCCCTCCATTCTCTATACTATTTATAGATTTTCCCTGAGACTTCCCATGGATTATTTAGAAATGTCTTGTTTGGTTTCCAAATGTGTAGAGATGTTTCTGTTATATTTCTGTTATTGATTTTGATTGATTTTTTTTTTATTCCATTGTGGTTAGAGACACAGTTTGTATGATTTCAATTATTTTATATTTGTTGAGGTTTGTTTTATGTCCAAGGACATGGTCTATTTGGTATATGTTCCAGGGCTCTTGAAAAGAATGTGTATTCTATTATTGTTGAGTGGAGTGTTCTATAAATGTCTGTTAGATTCTTTTGTTTGATGGTGTTGTTGAGTTCTTCAATATCCTTGCTGGTTTTCTATCTAGATGTTTTATCATCTGCTGAGAGTACAGTGTTGAAGTCCTCAGTTATAATTGTGTTTTTTCTATTTCTCCTTTCAGTACTACCATTTTAGCTTCATGTATTTTTCAGCCCTGTTTGTTTGGGTCATAACCTTTTAGGATTGCTATTCTTCTTATTAGGTTGACAGTTCTATCATTACATAATATCTCTTGCTATCTCTGGTAATTTTCTTTACTCTGAAATCTACTCTATCTGATATTAATATAGTTATTCTTGCTTTGCCTAGATTAATGTTTGCATTATATGTAATTTTTTCATCCTTTTACTTTCAACCTGCCTATATCATTATATTGAATGTGATTTCCTGTACACAGAATATAGGTTGGTCAGTCTTTTAATCCACTCGTTTAATTGATATATTTATACCACTTACATTTAACATGATTATTGATATGTCAGGGCTTAAGTCTGTTACTTAATTTCTTGTTTTCTGTTTGGTCTCTTTTTTTTGTTTGTGTCTCTGTTTTCCTTTCTCTGCTTTCAGCTGTGCTACTTGAACTTTTTAAAATATGTTTTAAAGTTCATTTTGATTTACTAATAGTGTTTTTCAGTATATCTGTTTCTGTAGCATTTTTAGTGATTGCTCTAGGTATTATATATACATAACTTACCACAGACTATGACGTCATTATTTTACCAGTTTGAGTGAAATATAGAAACCTTACCTTCCTTTACATTCTTTTACTTTCCCCTATTTGTAAGATACTTGTCTTAAATAGTTCCTCTGCATGCATTTAGGACAAAATCAGACAATTTTATAATTTTTGCTGCAACTGCCAACCATAACTTAGAACATTTAAGGGAAGGAAAACCTATTGAATTTACTCATATTTTTGCTTACCATGTTCTTTCTTCCTTCCTGATGCTCCAACATTTCTTTTTCATGGTTCACTTTCTGTGTAGTGAACTTCCTTTAGCCACTCTTTTAGGTTAGGTCTTCTGACAAAAAATTTTTTTAGTTTTCTTTATTTTGAGAATATCTTTATTTCCCTTTCATGACTAAAGGATAGTTTTTGCCAGATATAGGATATATACTGCTGGGCAATAAATTTCTGGATTGACAGTTCTTTTCTCTCAACACTTGAAAAATAATGTACCACTGCCTTCTGGCCTCTATGGTTTGTGATGAGAAATACACTATAATTTGAATTCTTTACTCCTCTGGCTGCTTTCAAGAACTTTTCTTTGTCTTTATTTTTCAGGAGTTTAATTATAATGTTTATCATGGATTTCTTTGGGTTTTTCCTGTTTGGGATTTTCTTAGCTCTTTGAGCCTATAAGTTTATATCTTTTGACAAATTTGGTAAGTTTTCAGTCACTATTTCTCGGAGTAGTTTCTCAACCCCACCCTCTTTCTTTTCTTCTGGGACTCTGATAACACAAATGTTAAGGCTTTTGTTATTACCTATCAGATTTCTGAGGCTCTGTTGTTTCTTCTTTTTCTTCCCCCCTTTTCTTTCAGTTGATATTCTCTCAGTGGTTCACAATGAGTCATTTCTTTTGTTCTATCTTCCAGTTTATTGACCTTTTTTCTCTCTCTTCTATTCTGCTGTTGAGTTCATTCACTGAGCCTTTATTTTGGCTTTTGTGTTTTTCTGTTCAAAAATGTCAATTTGCTTATTCTTTATACCTTCTATTCTTTTTGCTGAAACTTTCTATATCTTTGCTGAGGCTTTCTGTTTTTTTCATTTGATTCAAGCATGTTCATAATTGCTCATTGAAGAATTTTTGCCATGGCTGCTTTCAAATATTTATCAATAATTCTAACATCTCTGTTATTTCAGTATTGGTATCTATTGATTATCTTTTTAAATTCAGTCTGAGAGAGATCTTAGTTCTTGGTATGATGAATATTTTTGGGTATGATGAATATTTTTTGATTGAACTTTGGAAATTTTAATAATATGTTTTGAGACTCTGGATCTTATTTACACTTTCCGTTTTAACTACCTCTCTCAGACACTGCTCCATGGGGGTGGGCTGGTGGTGTTACTGTCTTGATACTGGCAGGTAGAAGTTCAGGTTCTCCATTCAACCTCCATTGACATGCAAGGAGAGAGACTCTTCATTACTACTGGGCCACCATGAGAGGTCCAGATCACAGGTGGTCTCCACTGATGTCATGGTGGGAGTGGCCTCTTTACCACTTGGTGATAGTGAAAGTCCTGACTAGGTTTCCTTTGACTATTCCCCAGTGGGGGAGGGGGGAAGGGTTTCCTCATTACTGTCAAGTTGGGGGGGAAGTTCTGAATCCCTATGTAGTCTGTACTGACATCATGGGGGCGGGAGGCAGTGAATTTAAACCAGGTGGGAAGGAAAACCCTGACTTCTACTTGTCCTTCTCTGACACCACACTGGTGGGGATGTTAAGGAGCCTTGTTATAGCCTCATGGGGGTGGAATCTAGGCTCCCTACTCAGGCTTTAGTAGCATGGGTTGGAGTAAGTCCATATTTTTTGCTGTGTTATTTGGCTGGAGTAGAGAGGTTATTGTCTAAACGTTTTCTGCCTTGCAAGATGCTCCTTTCTTGGTCTTTGGCTATAAAAAACAGGCTTTTTTGTTTGATCTGTGCTCACTGGCATTTCTGTGTTGCTGGTGTCTTCATATATTCTTCTGGGATTATGAGGCAAAAAGAAATCCCAGGAAAATACCACCATATTATTTCTGGCATCTTGAGTTCCCTAGCTGATATGACTTCCTCTCTCCACCTTTTTGAGTTGTCATGTTTTATATGCAATGTCCAGAATATTCAATTGTATTTAGTAGGAAGGACAGGGAAAAGTGCATCTACCCTATACTCCTAGGAGTATAAATCTGTTTCCAGCTTTCTTTTGATTAGTGTTAGCATGCTATATCTTTCTCCATCCTTTTATTTGTACCCTCTTTGTATCTTTATATTTGACATACTTTTCTTTTTGGAAATATATAGTTGGATCTTATATTTTTTTATCCAGTTTGATAATGGAAGTAAGTAAAGTTAATTTGAAGTGATTATTGATATGGTTAGGTTTAAATTTATCATATTGCTCTTTATTTTCTATTTCTTCCGCCTATATTTCTCTTCTTTTAGCTAAATTAAATATATTTAAAAATTTAATTTTATCTCCCTTGTGTCATTAGCTTTAACTTAATTTTTTTATTGGTTACTTTAGGGTTTACAATATCTTTTCCCCACCACAGTTTAATTTCCAATAATATTATCCTATTTAATATGTATTATAAGAATCTACCAATAGTATACTTCCATTTCTCCCCTCTCACTTTTTGTGCTATTACCGTCACACATTTTATCTATTTCATAAATCTCATACTAAATTGCTATTATTTTTATTTAACCAATTATTTTCTAAATGTATTTAAACAATGAAGAAAAACACATATTTACCCATATAGTTATCAGTTCTCATCTTCTTTGTTCTCTTGTGCAGATCCATATTTCCATCTGGTATCATTTTCCTTCTTTTTTTTTTTAATTCATCCAATTTAATATTTCTCTTAAATATTTAAGTAATTTAAAATATACTAACTGATAAAGTCAAAGCATTGGTTTCCAAGAATCTTAACCAACAGTATTTATTCTTTGTCAAGCATAAAGATTGAGTTGGTATAATATACTACAATTTGTCTAGTTTGGACTATCTCTGACTCCTGTGTAAATAAAAAGGCCCTTTATATTTTTCCATATCCATGTTGTTCTGCTTTTACAAAGTGTTACAATTAATTGTTCACTTGTTTTTTTTAAATTTTTAAATTTAATTTTATTTATTTTTTTATACAGCAGGTCCTTATTAGTCATCAATTTTATACACATCAGTGTATATATGTCAATCCCAATCACCCAATTCATCACCTCCCCCACCCCTCATCCTCTGCCGCTTTCCCCCCTTGGAGTCCATACTTTTGTTCTCTATATCTGTGCCTCAATTTCTGTCCTGCAAACTGGTTCATCTGTGCCATTTTTCTAGGTTCCACTTATATGCGTTAATATACGATATTTATTTCTCTCTTTCTGACTTACTTCACTCTGTATGACAGTCTCTAGATACATCCACGTCTCTACAAATGACCCAGTTTCGTTCCTTTTTATGGCCGAGTAATATTCCATTGTATATATGTACAACATCTTCTTTATCCATTCATCTCTCGATGGGCATTTAGGTTGCTTCCATGACCTGGCTACTGTAACAGTGCTGCAATGAACATTGCGGTACATGTGTCTTTTTGAATTATGGTTTTCTCTGGGTATATGCCCAGTAGTGGGATTGCTGGATCATATGGTAATTCTATTTTTAGTTTTTTAAGGAACCTCCATACTGTTCTCCATAGTGGCTATATCAATTTACATTCCCACCAAGAGTGCAAAGAGGGTTCCCTTTTCTCCATACCCTCTCCAGCATTTGTTGTTTATAGATTTTTTGATGATGGCCATTCTAACTGTGTGAGGTGATACCTCATTGTAGTTTTGATTTGCATTTCTCTAATTATTAGTGATGTTGAGCAGCTTTTCATATGCCTCTTGGCCATCTGTATGTCTTCTTTGGAGAAATGTCTATTTAGGTCTTCTGCTCATTTTTGGATTGGTTTGTTTGTTTCTTTAATATTGAGCTGCAGAGCTGTTTATATATTTTGGAGATTAATCTTTTGTCCATTGATTTGTTTGCAAATATTTTCTCCCATTCCAAGGGTTGTCTTTTCATCTTGTTTATGGTTTCCTTTGCTGTGCAAAAGCTTTGAAGTTTCATTAGGTCCCATTTGTTTATTTTGTTTTTATTTCCATTACTCTAGGAGGTGTATCAAAAAAGATCTTGCTGTGATTTATGTCAAAGAGTGTTTTCCTCTATGAGTTTTATAGTGTCCAGTCTTACATTTAGGTCTCGAATCCATTTTGATTTTATTTTTGTGTATGGTGTTAGGGAGTGTTGTAATTTCATTCTTTTACATGTAGCTGTCCAGTTTTCCCAGCTCCACTATTGAAGAGACTGTCTTTTCTCCATTGTATATCCTTGTCTCCTTTGTCATAGATTAGTTGACCATAGGTGTGTGGGTTTATCTCTGGGCTTTCTATCTTGTTCCATTGATCTACATTTCTGTTTCTGTGCCAGTACCATATTATCTTGATTATTGTAGCTTTGTAGTGTAGTCTGAAGTCAGGGAGTCTGATTACTCCAGCTCTGTTTCTTCCCTGAAGACTGTTTTGACTATTTGGGGTCTTTTGAGTCTCCATAGAAATTTTAAGATTTTTTGTTCTAGTTCCGTAAAAAATGCCATTGGTAATTTGATAGGGATTGCATTGAGTCTGTAGATTGCTTTGGGTAGTATAGTCATTTTCACAATATTGATTCTTCCAATCCAAGAACATGGTATATCTCTCCATCTGTTGGTATATCTTTAATTTCTTTCATCAGTGTCTTATAGTTTTCTGCATACACGTCTTTTGTCTCCCTAGGTAGGTTTATTCCTAGGTATTTTATTCGTTTTGTTGCAATAGTAAATGGGAGTGTTTCCTTAAGTTTTCTTTCAGATTTTTCATAATTAGTGTATAGGAATGCAAGAGATTTCTGTGCATTAATTTTGTATCCTGCAACTTTACCAAATTCATTCATTAGCTCTAGTAGTTTTCTGGTGGCATCTTTAGGATTCTCTATGTATTGTATCATGTCATCTGCAAACAGTGACAGTGTTACTTCTTCTTTTCCAATTTGTATTCATTTTATTTCTTTTTCTTCTCTGATTTCTGTGGCTAGGACTTCCAAAACTACGTTGAATAATAGTGGTGAGAGTGGACATCCTTGTCTTGTCCCTGATCTTAGAGGAAATGCTTTCAGTTTTTCACCATTGAGAATGATGTTTGCTGTGGTTTTGTCATATATGGCCTCTATTATGTTGAGGTAGGTTCCCTCTATGCCCACTTTCTGGAGAGTTTTTATCATAACTGGGTGTTGAATTTTGTCAAAAGCTTTTTCGGCATCTATTGAGATGATCATATGGTTTTTATTCTTCAATTTGTTAATATGGTTTATCATATTGACTGATTTACGTATACGGAAGAATCCTTGCATCCCTGGGAGAAATTCCACTTGATCATGGTGTGTGATGCTTTTAATGTGTTGTTGGATTCTGTCTGCTAGTATTTTCTTGAGGATTTCTGCATCTATATTCATCAGTGATATTGGTCTGTAACTTTCTTTTTCTGTAGTAGCTTTGTCTGGTTTTGGTATCAGGGTGATGATGGCCTCATAGAATGAGTTTGGGAGTGTTCCTTCCTCTGCAATTTTTTGGAAGAGTTTAGGAAGGATGGGTGTTAGCTCTTCTCTAAATGTTTGATAGAATTCCCCTGTGAAGCCATCTGGTCCTGGACTTTTGTTTGTTGGAAGATTTTTAATCACAGTTTCAATTTCATTACTTGTGATTGGTGTGTTCTTATTTTCTATTTCTTCCTGGTTCAGTTTTAGAAGGTTATACCTTTCTAAGAATCTGTCCATTTCTTCCAGGTTGTCCATTTTATTGGCATAGATTTGCTCGTAGTAGTCCCTTAGGATGCTTTGTTTTTCTGGAGTGTCTGTTTTAACTTCTCCTTTTTCATTTCTAATTTTATTGATTTGAGTCCTGTCCCTCTTTTTCTTGAAGAGTCCAGTAATGGTTTATCAATTTTATTTATCTTCCCAAAGAAGCAGCTTTTAGTTTTATTGATCTTTGCTATTGTTTTCTTTGTTTCTATTTCATTTATTTCTGCTCTGATCTTTATGATATCTTTCCTTCTGCTAACTTTGGGTTTTGTTTGTTCTTCTTTCTCTAGTTCCTTTAGGCATAAGTTTAGATTGTTTATTTGAGATTTTTCTTGTTTCTTGAGGTAGGCTTGTATAGCTATAAACTTCCCTCTTAGAACTGCTTTTGCTGCATTCCATAGGTTTTGGATCGTCATGTTTTCATTGTCATTTGTCTCTAGGTATTTTTTGATTTCCTCTTTGATTTTCCGTGATCTCTTAGTTATTTGGTAATGTATTGTTTAGCCTCCATGTGTTTGTGTTTTTTACATTTATTTCCCTGTAATTCATTTCAGTCTCATAGCATTGTGTTCAGAAAAGATGCTTGATATGATTTCAATTTTCTTAAGTTTACTGTGGCCTGATTTGTGACCCAAGATGTGATCTATCCTGGAGAATGTTCTGTGCACACTTGAGAAGAAAGTGTAATCAGCTGTTTTTGGATGGAATGTCCTATAAATATCAATTAAATCTATCTGGTCTATTGTGTCATTTTAAACTTCTGTTTCCTTATTTGTTTTCATTTTGGATGATCTGTCCATTGCTGTAAATGAGGTGTTAAAGTCCCCCACTATTATTGTGTTACTGTCGATTTCCTATTTTATAGCTGTTAGCAGTTGCCTTATGTATTGAGGTGCTCCTATGTTGAGTGCATATATATTTATAATTGTTATATCTTCTTGGTTTGATCTCTTGATCATTATGTAATGTCCTTCCTTATCTCTTGTAACAGTCTTTATTTTAAAGTCTATTTTATCTGATATGAGTATTGCTACTCCAGCTTTCTTTTGATTTCCCTTTGCATGGAATATCTTTTTCCATCCCCTCACTTTCAGCCTGTATGTGTCCCTAGGCCTCAAGTGGGTCTCTTGTAGACAGCATATAGATGGGTCTTGTTTTTGTATCCATTCAGCAAGCCTGTGTCTTTTGGTTGGAGCATTTAATCCATTTATGTTTAAGGTAATTATCAATATGTATGTTCCTATGACCATTTTCTTAATTGTTTTGTTTTTGTAGGTCCTTTTCTTCTCTTGTGTTTCCCACATAAAGAATTTCCTTTAACATTTGTTGTGGAGCTGTTTTGTTGGTGCTGAGTTCTCTTAGCTTTTGCTTGTCTGTAAAGCTTTTGATTTTTCCATTGAATCTGAATGAGATCCTTTCCAGGTAGAGTAATCTTGGTTGTAGGTTTTTCCCTTTCATCACTTTAAGTATATCATACCACTCCCTTCTGGCTTGTAGAGTTTCTGCTGAGAAATCAGCTGTTAACCTTATTGGAGTTCCCTTGTATGTTATTTGTTGTTTTTCCCTTGCTGCTTTCAATAATTTTGCTTTGTCTTTAATTTTTGCCACTTTCATTACTATGTGTCTCAGCGTGTTTCTCCTTGGGTTTCTCCTCCCTGGAACTCTCTGTACTTCCTGGACTTGGGTGTCTCTTTCCTTTCCCATGTTAGGGAAGTTGTCATCTATAATCTCTTCAAGTATTTTCTCTCTCGGGTCCTTTCTCTCTCTCTTCTCCTTCTGGGACCCCTATAATGTGAATGTTGTTTTGTTTAATGTTGTCCCAGAGGTCTCTTAGGCTGTCTTCATTTCTTTTCATTCTTTTTTCTTTATTCTGGTCCACAGCAGTGAATTCCACCATTCTGTCTTCCAGGTCATTTATCTGTTCTTCTGCCTCAGTTATTCTGCTACTGATTACTTCTAGTGTAGTTTTCATTTCAGTTATTGTATTGTTCATCTCTGTTTGTTCTTTAATTCTTCTAGGTCTTTATTAAGCATTTCTGGCATCTTCTCGATCTTTGCCTCCATTCCTTTTCCAAGGTCCTGGATCATCCTCGCTATCATTATTCTGAATTCTGTTTCTGAAAGGTTACGTATCTCCACTTTATTTAGTTGTTTTTCTGGGGTTTTATCTTGTTCCTTCATCTGGTACATAGCCCTCTGCCTTTTCATCTTGTCTATCTTTCTATGAATGTGGTTTTTATTCCACAGGCTGCAGGATTGTAGTTCTTGCTTCTGCTGTCTGCCCTCTGGTGGATGAGGCTGTCTACGGGGCTTGTAAAAGTTTCCTGATGGGAGGGACTGGTGGCAGGTAAAGCTCTCATTTTTCTTCTGCCTAAAGAATATTCTTTAACATTTATTATAGTGTGGTCAGCTGATGATGAATTAATTTACCTGTTTTACTTCTGAAAATCCTTTATATTGTCTTTGTTTTTTGAAAGTATTTTTGCTGGGTATAGAATTCTAAGTTGCCCATTTTTTTCTTTTAGTACTTTAATGATGTTGCTCTACAGTCTTCTCACTTGCCTTGTTTCTCACAAGAAATGTACTGTCATCTTTATCTTTTTTCCTTTGTATATAACATGTCTTTTTTTTCCCCCCCAGCTGCTGTTAATAGTTTGAGCAATTTGATTATGGTGAGGCTTGCTGTAGTTTTCTTCATGTTTCTTGTGTTGAGGGTTCATTGAGTTTCTTGAATCTGTCAATTTGTAGTTTTCATCAAATTTTGAAAACTATTGACTATTATTCAAATATTTTCTCTGCCAATCCTCCTTTGGAGACTCTAATTACAAATATATTAGGGTGTTTGAAATTGTCCTATAGCTTACTGATGTTCAGTTTATTTTAAAATTGTCTTTTCTCTCTGTGTTTTATTTTTGTTTGTTTATATTGCTATGTCTTCAAGCTCACTATGCTTTTCTTCTTCAATGTCTAATCTGCCGCTAATCCTATATAGTGTATTTTTTATTTTACTTACTGGATTTTTATGTCTAGAAGTTCAGTTGGGATTTTTTTTTGTATCTTCCACATCTCTGTTTAGTTTCACAACATGTGAAATACAGTTATAATAACACTCTTAATATCCTTGTATCCTAATTCTAACATGTATGCCAGTTCTGAGTTGATTTTAATTAATGGATGTAATTACAAAGGTACTTGTGGAGGCAAGAGAGTCAGAATTAGAGAAGGAGATGTAACAACAGAAGCAAGGGTCACAGTCAGAGAGAGATTTAAGGATGCTACATTGCAGGCCTGAAGATGGAGGAAGGGGCCATAAGCCAAGAAATGCAAGTGGTTTCTATATAAAGGAAATGAAATGAATGAATCCCTAGAGTTTCCAGAAGGGACCCAGGCCTGCCAACACCTTGATTTTATCTTGGTGAATCTGGTTTTGGACTTCTGACCTCCAGTACTCTATGATAATAGATTTGTGTTGTTTTAAGCCACTAAATTTGTGGTAATTTATTATAGCATCAATAGGAAATGAATATGGAGACAAAAAATAAGTGAAGAAATAAATCATTAATAAATTACACATAGTGGTAACTGCCATAGATGAAATAGAGTATGAATGATGCAGTGATAGAGAATAATGAGTGTAGATGATGGTGGGTGGGGGTGGATTTGGATTGGATGGTCAGGAAAGGTAAAAACTGACCTTCTGAAGAGATGACATTGAATCTGAGTTCTGAAGGATGAAAAGAACCAGCCATATTAAGCTTCCTTCTCTTTCTCTTTCTGGCCCAGCACAAGTTCCCTATGCCCACTCTTGCTAAGAACACTGGAATAAGAGCAAAACATGATGACAATTTGCTTCTAACCTAGAGATTAACAGAAAAAGAGTGAGTTGAATTTTCAAGACAAAGTGTTGAGGTTATTTATGGAGGAAGAATTTTGGGCTGGCAGCTGGTTGAGAAGAGGTCTTTTTGACCTTGGGACACTGACATCACTCACCTTTGAACTTGGAAGATAGGTCACAGGCAGTTGGTACAACCCTGCAGCTTGAGGTGAAGAGGGAGGTCTGGTAAGGGAGGTGATTTGTTTGCAGTTGCTCAGCTGGTTATCAGCAGAACAGGGCCTGGAGCTCAGGTGTTGTTGTCACAGTTTTGTGCTGTCTTCTCCACCTCCTGACACACCACCACCAGAATTAATTTTAGATTCTTGGGTTGGGCTTCTGGAACCAATTACCTGGCTAAGGCCCCTAAGTGACTTGGACACAACCAGCTTCTTGCAGAGGCAGGGAGATGGACCCCAGCTTGCTAGACTTGTGCAGGCCATAGGAGAAGGATTAGGGCTGGTAGTGAGGCTACCTGATGAGCTGATGTTTGGTAGGAACCTGACTGTCAACACTACTGCCACGCTGAAGAGTTGGGACATTCCTGCTGGCTCCAGGCCACTGAAGCTGACAATGCTAGCAAGGATCCAACCAAGCTGATCTGTCACCATCTGCCTGTGGCCACTGCCTATCCTGTAATTACAAGTCAGTCAGGGAGTGGGAATGACCATAGAGAGAGATAACTGGGTCAGGACTTCCAGTGCCTCCTTTGCCGTTATTGATGCTAACATAAACCGAGTGTCCTGGGAGCTGTCTTGAGAATGCAAATTCACTTCCATGAAGTTGGCAGACGTCTACTGAAGCTTACCCTGTATGCAAAAATGTGCTAGGTCCAGCAGGCAAAAAAGGGAATGAGGGGGTAAAGGGAACAAAACAAAGAGTGGACGTGATTGTCACCAAACCAAATTCAGCCCTGCTGGCCTGTGTACAGTAAAGCCAGTCTACTGATACTGGATTGTGGTGAAGGAAAGTGCAGTGTTTACTGCAGGGAACCAAGCAAGGAATTCAGGACTGCTAGTGCTCAAAAAACAGCCTGAACTCTCCAGTGGGTTTCAGAAAAGCATTTTTAAAGGCCTGGTGAGGGAGGGGTATCCCAGGGTATATGATCAGCTCATGCACAATTCTCTGATTGGTTGATGGTGAGGTAACAGCGATGTCACAGGGTTTAACATTATTAATCCATAGGCGCCAGTAGGTCTGGGTGCTACATGCTCATGATCATCAAGTAGTTAATTTCTTCCATTTGGTGGTGGTTTTAGCATCTGTAAAACAACTCAGGAAATGTGCCTCAGATACTGTTATCTATGTACTTCAGAGAGGAGCTACAGCAGAGGATATGGGGGAGGGGTCTATCCTGGAAAGGATCCATAGAGTCCTGCTTGGTTACACGATGAGGGTTTATGAGTCTGTCTGCCTTGTCGATTCTCAAAGAATGCTAGTTAGGTAAAATCACTAATTCAGAATCACTGGACACTTATCTGTTGTCTCCAGACCCCTGGGACTGTGCTAGGTGTGTTTCCAAACATTCTCTTACTTAATGTCTATACAATTCCCTGCCAGATTTGTTCTTATCGCCCCAATCTTACACAGGACACAACTGCAGTCTGGAGTAGTCCAGTGATTTCCTCAAGATGGTGAGATGCAGGTCCACTGAATATATGAGTGAAGGAATGAGTAGGAAACAAATAGTGTGCAAGCTGGCTTCAGTGTGTGAAGGACAGGTGAGGGTTCTGAGGAAGGAAAGATGCCCGTGGAAGGGGGTGTTGGAAAAGGCTTAGCAGGGAAGAGGGAGGACTCTGCGCCTGCTCACGCTGGGCTAATAATCACTCGGCGAGGGAAGATATACATGAAAAATGAGAGAATAGCTTAAACCAATAAATATGTCAGGAAATGTGAATAGAGTCACACACAAATTCTAGTGGAGGAAGAAAGAAAGATCCAGCTTCAGTGGTGGTGATGCCCAGGGTTGAAGGGAGGGAACCCAGAACCTAGAGGAAGAGGGTGGTGTTTATGGGGAGAGGAGTTAGCAATCTGCTCCATCGGGGGTGGGCACAGAAACACATCTGGGATAGTACATGGTATGTAAAGCCAGACCCTGGCATGGCGGGGGGGGAATGTCTGGGTGCCATACTGGAAACTGCATGTCTGAAAGGAGGGGTAGGGTTGTTGCAGGAGAATGGGGCACGAGAGGATGGTCACATCGCAGATCTCGGGTGAGTCCCTGGGACAGGCCGCCAACAGAGGGTCCTTGGCTTCATGCGGAAAGAATGCAAGAGTGAGCCATAGTAAAGCGAAGGCAGGTTTATTTTGAGAGATACACACTCCATAGGCAGAAGGCGGTCCATCTCAGAAGGCGAGAGTGGCCCCGAAGTATGGGGTGGTTAGTTTTTATGGGCTGGGTAATTTCATAGGCTAATGAGTGGAAGGATTATTCCATCTATTTGGGGGAAGGGCAGGGATTTCCAGGAACTGGGCCACCACCCTCTTTCTGGCATTTTATAGTCAGCCTTGGAACTGTCCTGGGGTCTGTGGGTGTGTCAGCACGCTAATGTATTACAAATGAGCATATAAAGAGGCTCAAGGTCTATGGGAAGTCAAGTCCTCTGCCATCTTGGGCCTAGTTGGTTTTAGTCAGTTTTCGTGTATACTCAATGGCTGTGTCATTCTTTTAATGATTGCCCCTAACCCCTTCCCTCCTGTCTCAGGGTGGCAGGTAGAGGGGGCACCACTAGGCAAGGAAGCCTAAGCTGGCAGGAGTCTGAGAGCAGAGTGCAGTTGTTGAAACAGCCCAGGGGAGGCCCCAGGCCCAGGCCTAGCCCCGGTCAGGAGATTCCCCTCCTTGCTGGGAGCCATCTTTCAGAAGCACCGTATTTTTTATCAAGCATCTTCAATGGCTCCCAACTCCCAGAGGCCATGGTCCTTATTCCTTAATCTGGCCTTTGCTGCTGTCCAGGCTCTGGCCCCAGCACACCTTTGGAGCACCACCTTCTGCTCTTACCCACCTACATCCTGTGTTACAGATGTGCCAGTCTTTATCTGCTCCAAGATAATCAGAGGCCTCTTGCATGGAACGGCTGATTGGCCCACGCTTTGCCTTCTACCCTCACCCCATGGCCCTTCTCCCTCCTTCTGTCTTTCTAAATCCAACTTCAGCCTTTGAGACCTAGCTCAAGGGCCACCCCTCCTGGCAAGCCTGCCCTGGCTTCCCTGGTTCAGGATGGCCTCTATCTCCCTGAATTCCTGTAGAATTTGCTGTCCATGATTCTCCTTTCACACTTGGCACATCTTCCTTGGGCTGTCCATTGTGCTGTTGTGGGGAAATCGTTACCGGACTCATAAGATCTGGCCTGTGGGACTTTTAATGTATTAATAAGCCTTTTTGTTCTACAGATTCCTTTTTTGTAAAATAAATGAAGATGATTATCCTGTTAGAATTCCATTGTAAGGATTAAAACAACCTAGTATATGGGATACGGTTAACAAACAGTTGGTGCTTGATAAACAGTTGTAGGATGCATGGTTTCTCTTGCCATTAAAGCCTCCCCAGCATGGGGGTTCAGGTACTTTAAGGGGTCAGCCTCTGCTTGTTGATGCCCTGAGGACCGCATGAGGTAGGGGCGTAGTCACTAGCTGATCTCTGAGTGGCAGCACCAACCTGTGTGCCTCAGTCCATTGTCCCTGCTTTTCCCGCCTCCACAGCAGGTGCAGACACAGGTCCTAGGCTCACTGCAGAGTGCTGAAATGCTGAGGTTCATTGCCAGTGGTGATTGCTAAACTCCTTGTGTTCTCGGTTCCCAGGAATCTGTCTGCTGTCTTTTGAGATTCTTAAACAGGTTCTCAAATCCCAGCCCCAGGGATTCATTCCTCCTTTTTTGTTGGTCACAAAGACCTACTTTTAATGAGCTGCTAAGGAGCTGTCAATTACAAATGTAAATGAAGAGGCCCGAAACCATGACTGGCCCAGAAATGAATTTAAGGAGCAACTTCCTTTCAACCTCCTGCGCTGGCTGTGGACCTGCCCTGGGAAAAGCTGGGCCACGAGCAGGACACGGAGGCTGGCCTGCCCAGGCCCAAGGCCAACAGCACCTCAGGGCTTCCTTCTTCCCACATGACCCCTTCTGCTCCGGAGGGTTGCCCCTCAGAATCAGGGCGTACCGGCAGAGGATTGTCTGTGTATATTATATATACTTTATGAGATTGTGTGTACGAGATTGTACACACACACACACACACACACACACACACACACACACAAATAAATTAGCAGGCCAGTCATTGAACATAAGTGGTAGACACATTTCCTTCTTCTAAAAACACTATTATTAAACTTTCTTTTCTTTTACGTGGCCATATGTATGTCTCCCACAAAAATCTAGGGCAGTAGTTGTTCAATAAACTTTCACTTAATTGAAATTTAAAAGGGAAGGTATGAGCCCATTGGGCTGGTTAAGAGTGGGGTGGGAGGTAGCCCTGAGGCAGCTTACCTTCCTGGCCCTTGATTCTTAGCCCCCTCTCTCCCAGCCAAGCCCCCTTTTCTGGTTCCCAAAGACCGCTTGTTTTTTGCCTTCTAAAAACCAAAAAATATTTCAGTAAAATATTTGATCAGGACACCATATGAAGTAAAGATTAGGAGTGTGGGTTTTGTATCATTCTGCCAGGGTCCAAATACTGTCTTGCCTTCTATTTAATAAAGTAGTACAACCAGTTGGAGCTGCGGTCTCCTTATTTGTTATATACAGACAATTCTAGTACCCTAGGGTAGGGATTGGCCAGGATAAAATGACGTAACACATGGAAGGGTTTGATGGTCTAGCACACAGTAAGCCCTCAGTCCATGTCACAGTGACTCAGTCACCTCACAGTGAGCAAAGGCAATGCCTGACTCAACCCTCACAAAGATCCTGTGAGGGAAGCATACAGCCACCATTGTGCCAGTGAAGAAACTGAGGCTCTGAGAAATTAGCCCAAGGCAGTTAAACCGAGGTAGGAGTCAAACGTTTGGCATGGAAGACTAGAATTCTTGTTCTCCCCATTACTAGAGCTTGTGTTGCCTCTCCCAAGGGATGTACATTTTAATTGTGGCCAGAGGTCTTATGTTCATGCACAGACTATGAATATCTAATTGTCAAATCTTAAGATCCCATCTATACGGATAGGTGGAAGTGGGCAGTAGGAGGTAGTGAGCTGGGGAAGGGGGAGGGTGAAAGAATAGCAGGGAAGGAAAGAAAAATCTGGCTGCTTCTGAAATCCTGACACACAGGCACTCTTCTTGTTCTAAAAGAGGGGACTGAGGAGGTGGGTTTTGAGGCCTGCAGGAGTCTAGGTAAAGAACTGTTGCACTTGGGTCTTTGGAATTTGGAGAAGCTTTTCATGGTCACAGGTCTAGGAAGGAGCTCAAGAGGCAGCTTGAAGCTGGAACAGATGTCTACAGAAGAAGGCTGAAGGATCTGCCAGAAGGCTGAAGGGTCAGAATCTTTAGCTGGACGAATGCAAGAGAAAATGGGCTTAAATAATTGCAAAGGGAATCTTGTTAGACTGGGCACTGAGAAGCCCTGGGCTAGCACTGGCTTCTGGCAAAGCTGGATTCAGGTGCTCAAATGATGTCACTGAAATTTCACTTCACCTCCATTCCTCTAATCTGCGCTCCATTCTCAAGTTTCCTAGGACATCTCCCAGCGGGGCCAGGATAAAATCATCGTTGCTGCTAGGAGTCCCCGCGATAGCATGAGAGCAGTGAAGGTTTGGTCAGGAAACAAGAAACCACTTTAGGTATATAGAGGAACAATGCATTTAATATAGAGAGTAAAACTTATACAACCATTGGAAGGACAGGGGAGCAAATGTCAGAAAGGTAGCTGCTAGCCCCCAGGAGATCTGGCATGCAGGAATCTCAGGGAAGCTGTCACTCCTGGTCTCAGGGCTGTTAGCACCTGAATGAGTGATTCATAAGGGGATGCCTGGAAGCCTGGAACTCCATGCAGCTGGAGGAAAAATGGCTTTCTTTTCTTCCACTTTCCATATCCTGTACACGTGACTCTCACTGGTGAACTCTTCCAGAAACCAGGCTGGCGAGGGAGTCTGGGAAAGAGAATCTTCTGGCTTTTGGTTCTATGTACCAGGAAAGAGCTAAGAAGGGTGGAGACAATACTGAGTATCAACAAATAGCCCCTCTCCCCATGATTCACTTGCTAAGGGTTGATTGTGTTTTGTTGGTTATGGTTGGATTAGGTGAATATCCTGAAAAAGCACTGGGTCTGGATCTGCCATGTTCTAAGGATCCACCTGTCACAAGACCCCTGAGGTTGGGAGTTGAGTTGATTCCTTCCAAAGCACATGGAGTGAGAGTGCAGAAGCGTGTCTCTTGAGAGAAAATATGGAATATTTTTACTGAAAGAAGAGGGGACTGACACTCAGAAAAACATTCATTGCAATTTTTATCTTGGACAGACAACATAAAAAAGGACTTTGAAGCCAATAGGCTACTGGTTCAAATACCCGTATGATTTGGGCAAACGTCTTAAATGTCTTGGAACTTCATTTTCCTCCTGAGAGTAACGAGATGAGGCTATCTAGTTAACAGGGGTTGGCGTAAGATTCATGAATGAATAAATGTCTATGCTACTACCTGGTACAGAATAGATGCACAAAAATGTTAGTCTGTTTTCCTTCTCCCTTGCCCTTCCATTTATTTGTTTATAATTAATGGGGAGCCTGCCATGTATATATCAGCACCATGCTGAATGCTGGGAATCAAAGATGAATAGGACAGTTTGTGATCTTCACTAGCTCAGAGTCTAGGGGATAAGACAGTCGTAAACAAATATCAAAAAAATTGTGTTGAGTGGTATAAGTCATTAAAACACGAGGTCTCTCTCTTCTGATGTATAAATACAATGGGATGCATAGTAAACGACATTTCACTACATACTTAATACTACAGTTGCATGCAATTAGGACTATTGTGGGAAAGCCAGGGTTTTCAGTTGCTATCATTCTCTGCCTGTTATCATTGCTCTATTCCCTCCCTGTCCCCGCTGTGGAGCAGAGCTGCCCACAGGAAGCCAACTAGATGTCCCAGTTCATCACTGCCCCTCTTCTCCCTTCCTCACAACAACACAGCATGGCCTCTGTCCTACAAATAAGAAAGGGAGGTCTGGGGGTTCCTGCAAATCAGACAGCCACCCCAGAGGAGTGCCCTGTCCCCTTCTCACCTTCTTCTCTCTACCCTGGTTTAGGCTGTGCTCCCGAGGGCTGGTGGGACATGCAGTCAGGGAGGTTGGTGGTCTTGGTGCTTCCCTGCAAGAGGCTTTCCCTGGCCTGTGAGGAGCATCTTCCAGCCTTCTATACAATTTGGCTCATGAGGGGTTAAACTCCCAAGGAAAAGGTTCCCAGGGCTCCCTGGCTGGCCTGTCTCTTACTTAACGATGGCAAAGATTCTTCTTCGGAGTAACCTTTGATCTAATGACACGCGCAGTGTCATTCAGCCAGACAATTCTTACAGAGCAGGGAAATGACAAGAGACTGAAGGGCCACAAAAGTTCAGCCCTTGGCTTTATGGCTTTTTGCCTCAAATGCCACCCAGGCCCCTGCTGTAGGAGCATGCAACCATGGCTCCAAAGTCTAAATGCCTGGATAGTCGGGGTGTCAGGGGTCAGAGCTGTGCCAAGGAGGGGAGAGGGATGGCAGAGAGCGGGTGGGCACCCTGTGGACGGCCCGATGCCCAGCTGCCACAAAGGTGGACTGAGAAGGGCATTCAAACCCAAACAGCGATCAGGCTGTGCCCAGGTGTTGGGGATGCCTTCCCGCGAGGGGTCTACTGTGGGCAGGTAGGAGAGGGTGACGAGCCTGGGGCACGTCCGCATAAGAAAGAGCAAAATGGAGAGTGGGATGGAAAGCGCCTGGCTGCCTCCTGAGTATTAAGTCTGAAAATAGCAAGGCAGGCAGATGGCGGGGTCCTTATTGCATTGTCCAGGGAAACAGGCTGAGCTGAGAGACATCCCAGGGGGAACAGAGAACAAGTCCCTATATTCGGTGGCTTGTGCTGCGGTGCGGGGCGTGCCCCTGCCTCTGCTTAGGCCCTTCCAGCTCCCGCGCTGACTTTCCTGCCTCCACCCTGTTTCTCACTGCTGTCACCGTAACCTTTGTAAAATATAATCGGAACAATGTCACCTTCCCCAGATCCTTCAACAAGTCGCAAAAGCCTGTGAAACAAGTTCAAACTCTTTGGTTTGGCTTTTAAACTCATCTAGGAATTGGGCTCAACCTACCATTCAGGTCTCAGCTCCTGCAACATCCCTCCGCGCACCTGGAGCCCCGCCCACCCCATTCTCCGCCATTGTGGAGTGTGCCGAGCAGGGTCGCGCCGTCCTCCTTGGCCGATGTGATCTTCTCTGTATCTGATTGTCTTTTCTTCGTCACCCATCCATATTCTGCCGAGGTTTCAAGCGCCAGGTGAAGCTATCCCTGATTTCAGCTGAGGACTGCTGGCTCCTGGCATATCCTGATTTTAACTTCAACTGGAGACACAGGCACACCTATGAGGCTGTAAACTGTTGGGGGTCAAGAACCATGTAAAAGTCATTTGGTACCATCCCTGTGCCCAGCTCAGTGCCAAGCAAGTCCCCAGTGGCTGGTGACTCAGTGAACCCTCTTTGGAGGTGAGTGGCAATGAACCAAGGGATGCTCCTCCAGGAAGGGCAGGGTGCTAGAGAAGCAGTGAGGAGGTGCATGTCTCTTTTCTTTCACTATCCTTATTCATGTGCCAGGCTGAGCTCAGCAGCCCTGCCACCGAGGAATAGAGAGCTGGAGGCCTGGGGGCCTGTTCCAAATGGGTTCAGCTATCCTAGGGAACTTCTTGTGTCATAAAGAGAGTCCCCTGACTGGCCCTCTGACCTTTCCCCAGGCCTCCTGAAGTCTGTTATGGCCTCCTACGTAGCACAGGAGCTCTTCCCTAGAGAAAGAAGAAAAAACATACAGGGCGGATGATGATAATAATAGCTTCCACTTAATGGGTATTTCCATGAGCCAGGCACTGAGCTCAGCACTTCGGATAACTCTCCCATTCACGCCTACAGCACCAGGTGACTTAAGAATGAAAAGAATATGAGGCTCAGAATGCTTCAGTCACTTGCCTAAGACCGCACGGCTACCAAGCAGTGGAGCTAGAATCTGGACCCAGATCTCTGACCCCAGAGTCCACATTCTCATCAATTACATTTTACAGTCGCTGGTGGGACAGTGCCCCGGTAGCTCTGCCTGCTTCTCAGGAGAACTTTGTCACCTTGAGGTTGGTCCCAGGGCTATGAATGTGCAGTTGATTTATGTGGGCTTTCTCACCCCTTGGGTATCTGATGTGTGTGTGTGTGTGTGTGTGAGAGAGAGAGGGGGAGAAAGGGAGGATTTATTCTACTGATTATTCCACCCGTTCCGTTGGGGGCAGCCTGTGTGACAGAAACATGACGTGTCAATAAAGAGTGTCTTTCTGGCACCACTGACTACGGGGGCTGGGGTGTCTTGAGCTGGAGATAAAGTCGGGAGAGTTGCATTAGACCCTGTCAGGGTCTTGGGCAGCAGAAAAAGGAGACAGGCAGCAAGGGGCTCAGCTCAGCCCCCTTGTCCATGGGAGGTGGGATGGGCAGCGTGCGGGGCTCGGCTTGTCCTGGCAGTGGTGTCTGTCCCCTTGGGAGGGGGCTGCACTTCGTGAGTGTGGATGCCGTGTGTGTGTGTGTGTGTGTGTGTGTGTGTGTGTGTGTGTGTGTGAGCCTCTGTTTGCCTCTTTCTAAGAAAACACTAATGCGATACAAAGCACATTCTAATCACTGCATCTAATTACAAGAAAAGAGTAAATCACCAAACAAAATTAGTTTTCAGAGTCTTAATTATCACCAGAAAGAGTAATTAATAAGCGAAACAGGAAATGACCCTGCTGAGTCCCTTAGTCCTCAAAGATGTGCTTTGCTTCTCAGCACCACTTGGTTGGGGAGTGGAGGAGACCAGAAGGGGCCGTGCGGTGTCAAAGCTTGCAGAGCACCAGCGAGCATTACAGATTTCCTAAGGCGCCCCACATTCTCTGAAGTTTGCATGCCTTTCAAACTTGGTTTGCGGAGTTTCTAGGTCATTCCTTCCAGGCCTTGAGGCCAGCGTAAGGCAGCAGAATTAGAATAAATAGACAGACCATCCTTCCCTTTTTTCTCCCCCAGTGTAACAGGCTCTGGGCCAGAAACTCTCAAACCAATTGCTGATAACAAGCTCAAGTTCAATGCCATTGGCTGTCTGGTGAGACCTCCCTGGCTTTTCTTGTCTCTACTCCTCGGCTTGTATTTCTTTCTTTATTTGTTCATTTTAATAGTGGCATCATATAAATAAAACACAATGACAAAAATGTCACAGAAAGTTCAAAACTATTCATTATCCATTTCATACAGATTAACGTTGCCATCAAGGCTGTTTGGATTTGACTTGCGTTCCTTTCCTTCTAATGAGCCGGATAGAGAAGGCGAAAGATGCTAATTCATCCTTACATCTCTATCATAGCTCGGCTTTTACTATATAAAGCATCAAGGTCGCATTCTGGGGAAATGTCTTTTTACCAAAGGTGCTATAATAATAATGAAGAAGCAATTTGTTTCAGCAAACTGCCTGCAGTAATGAGGCTTAATTATAACCATGTTATTAATACCGCTGCTTAAGGTAATTCACTTCAGAGCGGGGTGCAGAACAGTAAACTATAATTTAAACAAGAATCGAGACCTAATTTAAATCATCGGATCTACTGCGGAAAAAGGCAAACAGAACGACTGTAATCCACATGTGATTTAGAGCTTCCCCTTGGTGCCATTTCCGGGAGACTTAGGTGACTGTCAGAGGGCTGTGGGGGCCTGGGATCTGGGTCTTGGTCCTCCTGCTTTCTTCCAGGAGGCTGTGTAAGTGACGCAGCTGAGTGGAACTGCATCCAGACCACTGCTGCCTCTAGACCCCCTTCCCCATGTAGGCAGGGGAGGCTGAGAGCCAGGAGGGTCTTCACCACTTCAAGGTTATCTCTCATATGCTCTTGAACTCACCTTAGTTCTCTCCCACTCATTTGTTATGAAAATGTGGAGTTTTGTGCTGGACGGGACCTTGTCGTCCTGTTCTCAACATCTGCAGAAGACCATACACAGTCCCAGAAAGAACAATTGTCTGTGTGTCCTCGCCCAAGAACACACGGTCGGCTGCCAGTTATGAACCGAGATCACCTGCCTCCGGTGATATCAGTGTCATCTGGTGGTCTCAGTGTCCCTATGCTGGTCTCACATGGTGCCTAAGATATCCAACCCAGTGACTCCCAGACCTGGTGGCTCATCAGAATCTTCTGAGATGCTAGTTAGAAAATACAAGTTCTTGAGTCCTACCTCATCACCGAGATTCTGTTTTTGTTAGTCTGGCTCCTGGGCAGGGAATCTATCACCTATTTACCAAGAATCTCGGTTGTTCTGATGCAGGCAGACTAAGACAGAACCAGGACATTGAAATGGTGTGTGTGTGTGTGTGTGTGTGTGTGTGTGTGTGTGTGTGTGTGTGTGCGTGTGTGTGTGTGTGTGCGTGTGTGTTTTCTTGATTACCTCTTCTGAGTTACATTTATTCGTTCATCTATTCCGCATTTATAGGGCCCCAGTTCTGTGCAAGCCACAGTTTACACACAACGGCTCTGCCTAGTCAACTCTGCTTTATTCCCTGCTGCTGTATTTTCACTGACTTTTCCTCCTTTGCATGCAGGACTGTATTCCATGTTATTTTCAATGAAAACAAACAGGAAATTGAGAATAGACTTAAGTGTACAGTAAATGTTATAAAAGACCACATCTAACCCCATGTTTTATACCAGTGCTCTGTGGACGTTAGGTATTACCAAGGTAAGGAGCTGTTCTTTCTTAGAGTCTTTACTAATGTTAGCTGAGTAAGACTTAAGAATTCCTGGCAGCCAAGGCTAAGTTAATGAGGCAGTTAGGAAGGCTCCATTGCTAGGAATTTACAAAGGTGGGAGAGATTTCTGGAGTCAGAGTAATGAAGACACGATTTCTAGCCCAGACACCATCATAAAGCACAGGGGCCTCTGCACCCAGTGGGTGGTCTTTGACTCCTGCCTGTCTATCCTCCATCCAACCATTGGATCAACCAATCTCTTCCTTGCCCTAACTGGATGCAGCAGGTGGTAGGGTAGGGGGAGAATCCAGTGGCCTGAAACCCAGAGCTCACCGGAGGAGACTCACACACCTTCTCAGACTGAGGTCTGCCTTCAGAGGGTGGAGTCCCTCATATCTTCACCCTTGCGCCCTCCAAGCCCCATGCACAGAGGCAGGTCCAAAGCAAAGCTAAACGTGGACCAACTGGAATCAAATCCAGAACTGTGTTCTGAGGGAGCGCCCCCAGCAACCTTGCTCCTAAATTCTGGAGAACTTTTCCAAAGGTTCGCTGTTTTGTGAAATGTAAAATGGGAAGGTGAAAGGGATTTCAAATGGCTTGAACGACGATAGAAATCCTCTTTTACTGAAGGGAGAAGAAGGCCTGCTTTGTCCTAAATTCGCCAGCCTGGTCAGCCAACTCAGTTTACCTGTAGCATCACCACCAAACATTCCGTTTCTGCCTCTTCTCAAGAAACCTGCTGCTCCTTCCCTCTGCTTCCTGTGCTTCTGTTTCTCTCTTACCTTTGTTCTTTTCCAAAAGAACTCTCCCTCCTGGGTTTCCTCACCGGTACAGGAGCTCTGCAAAGCCAAGTGACGCCAAATGATGTCTCCAGCTGGTGGCAATGATTCGACTCTGGCTGAACTGCAATAGCAGGGTTCAGAGCTGTGGACAGAGCCCAGACTGTACCCGGGGGGATACTGCCTTTCCTCTCTGTCTCTTTCACATGTGCACTGCATCCCACAGTTTATATGCATACGCATATGCATGCATGTATAATGCACACATGCAAGTTCACATACACAGCATAACCACACACACACACTTGAATGCTGGTTTGCATGTGCAAAGATATACATCCGTGTAGATACAGATGCAGACATAGTTTCATGCAGCAACCTTCCCTTTCCCTGTAATTAACCCCTCCTTCCTTCCCAAAGTGCTGGATTCACCCCACCAGTTATGGGGGCAGGTGTCTGGGGGAAGTAGTCCATTTCAATCCTGGAGACACCGTGAATATGTCCAGATAAAAATGTCTGGAGCCGAGCTGACAGCAGTAGAGGTGGGGGAGGAGAAGGAAGTTGTGATGTCTAGAGCATTTCCCTTACGGGGCGGAAATAAAACCCCTCCACCACTGTTCTATTTCTTAGCAGCCTCCCGCAGGCTGTTTCATCTCATACTGTGTGAGCTCCGAGGGGGTGTCCAGTTTGAGGGACAATAACTGTAAAGTCACGTGCAGTGCCCTGCTGTGGCTCAGTGTCTGCCTGACCTGGCTACATACCTCACTAGCCCTGAGCAGCTGACCCTCGCTGTGGGCCTTGCATACAGCTCCCCATGCCTCTCCCACCACTGCTGCCCCCAGCCCTGTGTCCCTGGATTTCGGACTCAAGTCCCTCAGAGCAGACCTTCCAGCCGTGGCTTTGGGGTTTCGATGGAAGACCAGGGTGGGCTCATTTTGCACAGGGAACTGAGAGGTCTATAGGTGATAGGCAGTGATTCCAGAGAATGTTTGGGAATGACGGGACCCGCTGAGGTGGATGCAGGAAGGTACCTAGAGAAATCCCTCTCCTCCCTTAGTATGGCATGTAGCTTGCATCTGGAGGCTGAATGTCCTACAAAAAAACCTGTGACTTATAGCTAGGAGCCTCAGGGCTGCCTTTTAAAAACCTGGATATCAGAACCCCCTTTTTAAGGTAATGCTGAATAGGTGTCACCTTCACAGGTCAGTTGACCCAGCACCTGGCCTTAAGAGCAAATTCACCCCTCCTCAGGCCAGAGTTCCTAGGAGGACCTCTGCTTCTGGAAAGTAGTACGTAGGCTTTCTCCATCACTATTCTGATGACAAAAGTCTCTTTCATCTTATATTTTTCGCAGCACTTTCACATGCATTAACCCATGAATTGATGCATTCTTTGTACACATTGAAACATGAGGCACTTCAAATCGTTTTAGAACAAGGCAGGATCTAGATAAATACATACTTAAGTATTGAGTATCCACAAGGTGCAAGTTGCTCTGATGAGCACCGTGGGGAGTGAAGAGGATTTTCCAGAGACAATGGAGGGCAGCCTTCAAAGTTCATCCCCCCACAACACTCTGTGAGTCAGATGGCAAATGTACTATGTCGATTTTGCAGATGCGTAAACTGAGGGCCAGCGAGGTTCACTGGCTTGTTTCCGGTCATGAAATTAGTTAGAGGCAGAGCCAGAAAGCACCTCCTAATTCCAATTGGATGTGTCTTCCCATTCCGTTTTCTGAAATGCTGCTTTCCAGAAAGTTCTTGCTGTGTCAGATCTCCCCTTTCTTTCTTCTTTTCTTGGCCTCTCTGGAATAAACGATCTCAAAGGAGAAATGGTCACACTGCAGTTTTTTCTGGGCCCACGTATATACTGCTTCAGGGACAAGAAGAAAAAAGATGTCTTCTCTGTTTCCATAGGTCAGCAAGACGGAGTGGTTATGTGCATTCATGTGCAGCCTCTCTAAGGCCTTTCCTTCTCTCCAGCAGAGCCCTGGGATGGGCCAGGCAGTGGCCGTGCGTAGTGTCTCCCTTACACAGCACTCAGGAACGTCTTCCTCTAGCCCAGCCTTTCTTCACAGGCTGAGAAGATGAAGGAGGACACCCCGCCGCCTTCCAGCCAGGAAGTCTGAAGCGGAGAGAGGTTAAAGGGCCTGCCAGAGGCCATACAAGGTGGTAGCAGAAGTTTGGCATTACTTGAGCTTGGGATCTTACCTGTCTGTTCTAAGGAGAGACGTGTGTGTGTGCGTGTGTGTGTGCGTGTTCGTGTGTGTGTCTGGGGGGCATGTGAAGCAGGTTCAGGGTTGAAGGAGGAAGCCATGTAGCTGTTTTCTCACTGTACCTGTCATCTTGTCAAAAATCCGCGGGCTCTTCAAGCCCCAGGCCTCTCTCCAGTGAGGTCACAGTATCAACCCATGAGCAGCTGCAATGGCCACAGGAATGCTAATGGCACTGCCCAAGCCACTTAGTGGGGTGCTGGCCTCTAGTGCCCAGGCCTGCCAACCTCTGCCAAGGGGTGAGCCCCGCTCTCAGGAGAGCTGCTCTGGGGCAGGCAGGGCAGCTCCGGAGCCACACCTGTCACGTGCTTGCTCAGGCCCTAGGGACAGACAGCCTGGTCTTCTGTCTTTTTGGAGCGAGAGGCAAGTTCTCGGTTGCAAGCTGGCAGAACTGGCTCTGGGTGGCGTAAATAAAAAGGGGGTTGTTTTGTAAGCATGTCAGGGGCTCACTAAATCTTTGGAAGGCTGCCTGTCTAGGCTGAGGAATGGTCAGCCACTAGGGTGGTCCTGGAGAATAAGACAAGCGGGACAACCATTGGTTTCAAGCAGGAGATGTCTGGCCAGCATGTTACACTACTGTTGCATGGGGCTGTCACGGCCTCAGCCGGCCACACTGTATGGCCACTGCCACTGTATGACCCTTCTTCCCTGTGCCCCCCATCTCTAGGGCCCAGGGTCCTGGGACGCCACTGTCTTTCCTTACCCACCCAGAACCAGGGCCCAGGTGGAAGCAGGTGGCCGATTGGGCCCATGCCACATCCCAAGGGTGGGCAGCAGTAGAGCCCATGTCTGGATTTTTGTAGTGGGAGGTGGGACAGGAAGAAGGAAGACATGTCCATCTGAGAGATGCTGGGGATATGGCACTCCTATTGTGGGAGAATTAATTGGAGTAACAAAACTCAGAGGTTTAATAACGCTTTTTAAATAACTAAAAAGTTCTTTTATTTTTCCTTTCTTCCTTTCAGAGGATGATGGACAGATGGCAAATGGAGAATGAAATGGGCTTAAATCCCTGCAGGAGAGTATAGATTAGATGTATGAAGGGGTTTGCTGGTAGCGAGGGGGCTTCTGGGCCCTGGGGTAGAAGACAGCAGGGTGGTGGGTGAGATGTAAAGGAGATCCCTCGGGCCTACTCTTTCCCTCCTGCCCCACCTCTACCCCTTGGAGGTATGCCCCACCTCTACCCCTTGGAGGTTTGCCACCTTGAAGGGTATAGGGCAGCATCCTTTCCTGGAGATACATGGAGGGGTGTAGTGATGGAGGGCAGGCGGGCAGTGGTTGAAGGATGGCGTTCTTTATTTCTGGGATAATGTGAGAAGGCTCTATCGGGAGCTTTACCTTTAGCTCCAAGAAAATGAGACTAGGAGGAAGCTCCCAGTCTGGAAAGGCAGCATACTCTAGGTCAGAAAATGGAAGTACCATACATTTTCCCAAGGGCACCCACCCCAGAATGCCTCAAGCCATCTAGGAAAGAGGTGTGCCCCAGAGCCCTACCTTTCCCCAGAATACGCACACTTGGAGTCCTGTTCCTTTAAAGCACTCCCCAGCTGACACCACAGCCCACTTGGAAATGGGGCCAGCCCAGCAGCTCTCGAAGGAGCCAGCGCAGTAAATGATGAGCATCTCTCCTGAACTCATCTCTTCAAGCCTGGTGTTTAAAGTGAATTGAAACGAATATCTGATAAATGAATAAACCTGTAAATGGAATCAAAAACCTTATGAACCTGAAGGAGAAATAGGAGTCCCAGGTCTGTTAAGTCTAAATTGAATAAATCTGATCAACTCCCTGACAATTTCTGCCAACGCTCTTGAAGAAGAAGGAGAAGAGGGGTGAGCAGAGATCGGGCAGAGGAGGGGGAAAGAGTGAATGGAGGAGGGCAAGGTAGGAATTAGTTCAGTAATTAAGCTATCGCGGTTAGCCAACAGAGGAGGCCCAGGTGGCCCCCAGCTTCACGCAGTTGAACTGGATAAATAGATGACCTTAGGAGACTCTTGCAAGGATGGCTGCTCCTGTGTGTCTGCCCCAGAGGACACCTCTGGAGAACAATTAGACATTTGTACAAAAGGGGGAAAACTGAGCTCAGCTGTGGGGATGGGAATCCTTGGTGCGTGGGAGTCGGTTGGGTAGCAGGTATGGGAGGTCGGGAAGTCACATTCAGAATGAGCTCAGAGCAGTGATGGAGCCAGAGAACTCCTTCCTTAGTCTCCATTGGCCTCGGTCACGTTCTAACTATTGCGTTGGGCAAGTTACTTTCTGTCGTGGTTTTAAAACACGGCCACAAAATTCTTTCACACACATTCCAAAGAAGGTGGTGGCAGTGATTGGGCAGTGGGGGGGCTTTGTGCTCTCTCTTCTTGAATAGGTGGGTTTGTGAATACAGAACGGTGGCACTGATGCTATGTGACAGTTAAGGCTGTGTCGGAAAAGGCCACACAGCTTCTGACGAATTTTCTTGGGATATTATCTTTGGGGGAAGCCAGCCATTATGTAGGAAACTCAATTACCCTGAGGCTGCCATGCTGGAGAGGTGTTCCAGCCACAGTGCAGCTGAGCTCCTAGCTGACAGCCAGCACTGAATGCTGGCCGTGACAATGAGTCCTCTTACCTATTCAGCCTAGTCAAGCCTTCAGATGGCTGAAGACTCAGCCCGCATCTGACTGCAAGGGCCAAGGAGAGTGGACTTCCGCCACCCCCAAGCCCTTCCCAGACTCCTGACTGGCAAAATTATGAGCACCAGAAAATAATTTTATGAGCTGCTAAATTCTAGAGTAATTTGTTAGTAATAAAAAATATTTCCCACGTACCGCAAAAAAAAAAAAAAATTCCCCTCTTGGATCTTGATTTTCTTCTTTAAAATGAGGGGTTAGACTGGACAATTTTAAAATCTTTATTTTGAAAATTATAAGTAGTAGGTGAACATGGTATTTTCAAAAGGAGTTCAAATAGCACAAAGGGATAAAAACAGAAATGAAACTATTTCCTTCCCTACTCTTGAGTTCTTCCCACCATTGGGAGGTAACTACCTTCTACAAATTATAGATCCTTCTAGAAATGTTTCATGTGATCACAACATATATAATTATATCTTTGACAACTACACATAGAATTATATTATACATTTTTTGGTAATTTGCTTTGATCATGTACTAATACAGATTGAAGATATTTCCATATCAATATAGGTAAGCCTACCTCATTCTTTTCATGGCTGCGTAGTATTCCATGCCATGGCTGTATCAAAATGTACTTTCTCATCCTTACTGATGGATCTTGAAGTTGTTTTAGGTTGGCTGGTTGGTGGTTGGTGGGTCGGTTTTTGCTACTGTGACATTGCAGCAAACATTCTTGTACACTAATTTGTGCCTTCTTATATAAGTGATTTGTAGGTTAAATTCTTAGAAGTAGAATTCCTGGGTCCAAGGATATATGCACTTAACATTTTGATAGTTATTGCAGAGCTGACTTTCAGAGAGGTGCCACAAATTTATACCCCACCAGTGAGAGGGCTAGTTTCTTGCCGCCCTCATCATCTTTTAAGTTTTGTCAATGTGCTAAAAGAAAAATAGTGTTTTATTTTCAAGTTCTCATGCTTCAGTTGTGAAGTTGAACAGTTTTTACATGTGTGTTGATGATTTTTAATTACTTTTTAACTTCAAACAGCTTATTTACATGCTTTGCCGATTCTACAGGTTTATTCATCTTTTTTAAACACCTGATTTGTAAGAGTTTTCTTGCATGAACTTTTTGCTGTCATCAATTACAAATGTTTTGCCCATTAAACTTAATTGTCTTTTGACCTTAATAAAGATAATATTGTGTATAGACAATTTTATTTTTTATGACATTAAATTTATCAATCTCTTTTTTAAAAATAGCTTTTGAGTTTTGTCATGGTTTCAAATGTCTTCCCCACTTCAGGATCATAAAATAAAATAATAAAATTAATCATACATATTTTCTTTTAGTTATATTTTCATTAAAATTATTGATTTGGACTTCATTTTTGGTATAAGGAGTGCGATGGGGATTCAGTTTTACTTTTCCAAATTGTTAGACTTGTGCTGTCCAATAGAAATATAATGTAAACCACATATGTGATTTAAAATTTTCTATTAGCCACATTAAAATAAGTAAAAAAGAAACAGGTGGAAGTAATTATAATAGTATATATTATTTAACCCACCATATCCAAAATATAATTTCAACATGTAACTGATATAAAAGTTATATATGAGCTATTTTAGATTTCTTTTTGCATACCAAGTCTTCAAAATCCACTGTATATTTTGGACTGGACACATTTCCAGTGCACACCGCCACATGTGGCTAGTGGCTACCATATTGGACAGCACAGGGTTAAATGATAACCCCAATAACATTGATCAAGTCGGCCCCTCCCTGCATCGGTTTGAAATGCCACCTCTAACATAGGTTAAGTGATTTTTTGTATTTAGGCCTATTTCTGGTCTCTATTCTTTCCCGCTGAACTGTCTCTCCCTTTGCACATGAATAATGGATTATTTTAATTATAATAGTGTTAAAATATTTTCAGTACCTCATAGAGCAGTTCTTCTCTCTCATTCTTTTTGTTTAGTTTTTCTGTGGCTCTTCCAGTTTTGTTCTTTCTCTAGATAGACATTAATACCTAATATTAGATAGTATCTAACACTATAATATATATACTATACTATATTGTGGATACTATCTCTACTATATATAGATATTATACTGTGGTACATGGTACTGTAATATAGGTACTATTGAATGTTAGATGTCATTATCTAATGAGATCTATTAGATGTACATTAATATCTAATACCATATTATTTTGAATAGCAAACTGCTATATTATTGGTATTGACTGGGATCACAATGGATTCTGGGGCCAGAAAATGGATTTCTAAGGGTCCTTCTACTCTAAATGTCAATGGCCCCACTTTGCTCTGTAAAGGAAAGCAGGAGCTGGTGATGCACATCCTGTGTGACTAGTGTGGTGGCTCATTTGTGCTGTGAGGGACCTGTGTCCCCACCGACTGTGTGACCTCCTGGTGGGTGGAGGAGCCTGTGTGTGTGGTGTCAGGTCTATGTGGAGGAAATATCCCATGGCAATAATTTAGAAAGGCCAACATGCCAGAATTGCCAGGGAGGCTGGCTGGGAGGAGGTGCTGTGTCTGCTCCTTGGGACAGTTGTCTTGGAAGATAAATAAGAGAAGAGTTGTGGGGAAGAAAAGACAATGAGGGGTAAGAAGAAGGGAGGAATGGGCGGGTGAGACAAAGCAGGGAGGAGAGAGAGAGAGGGGAGGGTAAAGGAAGAAAAAGGGGGAAGAGAAAGGAGAAGGGAGGGAAGAAGGTGGAGGGGTTCAGACGGTGTTTAATAGGACAGAAGGGCCTGAAAGGGACCAGGGAAGAGAGAGCACACTACTGGAGGGGGAGATCCAAAGGCCTAAGACAGCCCAATGGGGTGGGCGGGGATGGGGGTCTGCAGCAGCTGGGCATTCTCATCATCAGCACTTCTTGCCCAGGCAGCCCCATGGCAGTGGTGGAGAGGAGTCTCTAAAGAGTAAGAAGGAGAGCTCTCATCTACAGAAGTTGGGGTGTCCTTGGGGACAGGATTAGGGTGTCTGGGGCAGCTCGGGCACAGAATCCATGACGCCTGGGAGTTGGACCAGGAGCCCAGAGCAAATGCTGACGAGTCTCAACTTTCAACCATGACCTTGGTTGGGCTATGGAGAGTCTTCTTTACCCTTGAGACTGGACTGTCCTGGGCAAGAGAGACAAAGGCGTGGGAGAGGTGGAGCTGCCCTCACACCGAGGAGGAAGAGATGGGGGCTCCTGAAAGGCGCTCAGTCCCTTGATGCCCTCAATGTGGCTGTCTTGCGGCTTAAATGCTCTGGAATGTCTTTAGGCTCCTTTCAGGAAAAGGGAAATGGCCACCCTCACATAACCCTCTGGATTCAGGGGTCACCTCTCCCACTGTGATCCTCACCCTAAACCAGAAGTGTGGAGGGACAGACAGGTCCCCTGCATGTTGCATACAGGGGATCTGAGGCACAGTCTTAATTCCCCTGGCCCAGGGCCTCCTAAGTGGGCCAGTCGTGGGGCCAGAACCAGAAACCTGGCAATTCACAACCTGGCTGAAGGCCCTTGCCAGGGATTTTCTTATTCCTCCTCCACCTGGAGAAGCAGATAATGGAATGTCAGGCATTGACTCTGAGCCACCAGATTTTCAAGGAGTCACAGGGTCACCCTGAGAGGGAAACAAAAGGGAAAGCAACCCATCTTCCCAGCTTCCAGGAGATGTGCAGCCCGTCTCCACAGACTGTTTGCTACTCGTCACAACTGCGACAAAATGCTATTTTCCTTTCAGCGGTGTGCACAGGTGCCAATCCAAATGAATACGATTCACACACTTCTGTCCAAACACAGTGAAGTCTTCAAAGGTTGCTTAAACCCCTGACGTTGTTGCTTTATTTTTCCTGTACTTCCTGCCAGGTGAAGACCTCCCTCCTATGACCTCACCCCTCCCTCCTATGACCTCACCCCTCC
>NW_020837990.1:8100744-8182423 GCF_003676395.1 Aethalodelphis obliquidens
CCTCCCTCCTATGACCTCACCCCTCCCTCCTATGACCTCACCCCTCCTACTCCTCTGTCCTCCCCACACGCCCTTCCCGCACAGGAATCCAAGTATCCCATGAGAGGATGGCATCTTGTCTCCTTGGGAGGGGGGATGGCAGGGAGCCTGGCTTGGCTTTGGTTTGCTGAGGACTCAGGGAGTAGGGTACAGCCAGGACACCTTGTGTGTGGTGGAGGCTGGTGGTGGGGGGCACTTAAGGGTGGGGAAAGGGAGAGATTTGACTTTGATTACCCGGCAAAAATCCATTTCCTGCTAGTAATGACTGGCTGGGGCATACTGGAAATCACAGCCACCCTGCTCGACTCTCCCAGTGTCATTAGTCCTCAGTGGAGCGATGTCTCATTGGAAATCACACCTGGTGAAATGAGGCGTGACATGCAGCTCTCCAGACCTGCCTTCGCTTTGCAGCCTGACAGTGGCTATTCAGAAGTGCCCAGCCCTGCCCAGGGTTCACTGCATAACCCAAGAGACCCAGTAATGCTCTACCATTCTTCAGGCTTCCTTAGTCTTACCTATCACCAGAGGTGGGGTGGGTACGAAATCTTCAAGCATCTCTACCACCTGCAGAGACTCACAGAGTGCCTCGTAACCAGGAAAGTCTCACGAATAAGTCAGATCAGGAGAGTGACAGCGTGAAAGATCAAGGGGCCTTCCAAAGTTCACAGAGTCTGAGACGTTCTTGTTTTGTTTGCCCCAGCGTCCATTTCCCTTTCTTCTGGTAACAGAATCCCAAGTGTCCTTAGAAGAACCACATTCTTCCTACCGCAGTTGAGAGCTTTGGATGGGCGCCTCTGCATACCCTCCACCCCTCCTTCAGGGGTCAGCGTATGACCAAATAATGGCCAATCAACATTTCACTGTACCGACTGGTCCAAGGATTAGTATGGAAACCCAAGTGCAATGGTGATTACTGATTGGGAAAGAGGTATTCTTTTTACCTGGTGCTGCTAAATTGATTAAGGTAAGACTGGGGCCACTTTTCACTATCTTGATACCACATGGAGTGACCACATTAGTGGCTAATAAAGAGTAAGGTATAGTGGAAACATATATACAATCACCTGGTTTACAGCAAATGCTTCCCTACAATTCACTGAGGGTAAAGGATGTACTTTTCAATAAATGGTGCTGGGTTAATTGGATATTCATATGGAAGAAAATGAACCTTGACCTCTACCTTATGCCATTCATAACAAATTAATGTGTGAAGGATCATAGGTCTAAATATGAAAGCTAAAACTATCAAGTTTCTGTAGAAAAACAAAGGAGAATATATTCATGCCTTTGAGAGAGAATTTTCTTCAGCAGGATATACACACCCCCCCACACAAAACTAAACATAAAATAAACGTTAAATTGGACTTTATTAAAATTAAGAACCTCTATTCATAAGAAAACATTATTAAGAGAAAGAAGAAGCAAGCCAAAGACTGGGACAAAATATTTGCAACTCATGTATCAGAAAAAGAACTACAATATTCAGAATATATAAAGAACTCCTACAAACCAGTAAGCAAACGACAGACAATCCAATTAAAAAATGCTGGTGGGGATGTAAATTGAGACAACTGCTCTAGAAAATGATTTTGAAGTATCTATTAAGACTAAACATACAAATGCTCTGTTTTCTGGCAACTCTCCTTCTGAGTATATATACCCAATAGAAATGAGTGCTTTTGTTCGCCAAAAGATGTGTAAAAAAATGCTCATAGCAGCTTTATTCACAGTGGCCAAAAATGGAAACAATCTATGTGTTTATCAGCAATAATTTGTGATACATTCATCTAATAAAATACTGCACGACAATGAAAGAGAACAAACTTTCTTTTTCACACGAGAAGCACAAAGCCTACAATCATAATCCCGATGAGGCGAAGTCAGCCACACAAGAATACCCACTGTATGATTCGATTTGTGTGAAAGCACGATAGGAAAGACTAGACTGCGGTGAAAGCAATCTAACACAGTAGCTACCCTTAAGGGGTTATGGATCACAGTGGGGCAAAAGAGAGCCTTATGGGGTCCTGGAAACTCTATACCTTGATCTGGGTGGTAATTTTGTGTGTAGAAATTTACTGACATGTGCACTGAAAGATGTGTGCACTTTACTGGGTGTAAGCTATACCTCAATTTTCAAAAAAGAATAGTGAAAAGAAGGGACAGGCTGAATCTTGTGATAGCATCTGAGCACCTGGATCCAGCCATGCCTGAAGATAAACACTGCTGGACTTTTAGGAGCCAATTAATTCCTTTATTTTGGCTTAAGTCAGTTTGTACTGGGTTTCCTCTCCCTTGTTACTATTACAATTATCCTCGTAATTACCATCCCCTTGTGTCCAGGCCAGAATATTCCTCTTTCAGCCTGAGCAGATGGGGGAAGTCCTACACTCATTGGCTGCCTAGGCAAGCAAGTTCCTCAGTCTGTTTCTGGCTCTACTAGAGTATGCCATTGGGCAAGACTTCAACATCTTTGTGCCTCAGTTTTCTCATTTGTAAAATGAAGCTGATAATAATATCTGCCTCATACAACAAGACATGTCCCTGTATGAGTCTCACAAATCTTTTATTCTTTCTGGTCCTCATTTGATTAGTGTTTATGACTATGACTGCCATGGGGACAAGAATTGTGTCTGTTTTGCTCCCTACCATATCTCTATGGTAGAGATAGAGATAGTGTCAGGGCCACCCCTTGAGTGTGTAAAGTCCTGTGAAAAAATTTTTTTGGTGGGGCCTCTGTCTACATAATCAGTTTAAGTCACATGAGGTCAGTGTGTCAGCGCCATTCTGGTGGGCCAGTCTCATGGAACTCCATGAAAGAAACACTGCCATGGCTACAGAGAGTCCACACTCCTGGAGGAGTTTCCATAGGTGACTCGCCTCAGAGCATCTGGTCAACCCCATGTATGTGTGTACGGGAGTTGGGGATGCCCTGAGGGGAGAAACTGGGATGGAGCTCTTGAAGGGCTCAGGGTTGCCCATCTGGTCAGCATTGCCAGCTCCAGTAGCTACCAGGCACCAGAGAGAGACTTAGAAAATTCACAGAAAGATGTTCCAAAGCATGGAGCTTGGACATACTGGCCTTTTTTGCAAAGGTCTTAGGCCAGTACTGCCCAATACAGCATCTGGCCATTCAGAGGTCCTCAATTCATGTTTGTTTGAATAAATGAGTGAATGAAAGTCTTCATGAGGGTTATGTAACACATGGTAAGTGGTCAGTGGTGTGGTTTTATTCTTATTCCTGAGAGGCAGGAATGCTCCTTGCTCTCATGCCCCGCAAAGCAAAGGAGTTGGGTAACGGGCTCTTGTGACTGAGGATCAAGTGGGTCAGCTTCTCATAGGGTCAGGCTTGGGAACAGTCCCATCGTGGTCCCGTCACGGAGGACAGATTCCCAAGGAGAAACAAAGGGGCCTGGAAATCAGGCCAGGGAGAAAAAATACTCTTTTGGGGTTATTTAGCATTTGTTAATTGGTCACCTCGTTAGCAGCCCATCTGCAGCCTGATTCTAGGAAGTGAGCAGGGGAAAAGGGAGGGGGCCGCCCTGGCCAAGATTGGCCTCCTGGACTCAACAGGATGGAGTAATTACCGGGACTTCCAGAGCCAATTCCCGTTAAGAGTGCGCCAGGCCTGGCTTTGTCCTATGGAGGAGGAAAAGGTCAGTGTGCTCCGTGGGAGGAGAAGAAGGAGCCCTTCACAGTGAAAGAGGCTGCCTGAGGTAGGGAGAAAAAGGAGGGCTCTCCTGAGGTGAAAAACTAAAGAAAGACTGACATTTGGAAGTTCCTCGGAATGAGGGGAGGAGGATAATGAAGTGAAAATTACAAGGGAGAAAGAACCAAGGAACAAACTAGGAGACACCAAGGGGGAGCATGCTGGGGGCTCATGACTGCGCTGGGATCAGCTGGCCGGGCGGCCTTGCGGGGGCTGCCCATGTACCCTGAGCCCACTCTCGGCCTCATTTTCCCCATCTGTAAGTGGAGGGACTTTGTAGACCTGGTGCCTGTTGGTCTCTGACTCTATACTTGTGCAGGCATAGGAAGGGAGGGCTGAAAGACGTTACTAGGAATGCTAACTTCTGCCATCCCCTCTGATGTGATCTGGGGCATAAATAGTGCTGCTTCCCGAACATTCCTCCATATGTCCCACCTCTTGCACTAAAGTGGAACCGCGTGGCTAGACCTGGCCGGTGAGCTGTGAGCAGTTCATGGGTCATTTAGAAGCTGAAGCGAAGAAGAGCCGATGAATGGCCCTCCAATTGTCTCCTCCCTGATATGACTCATTCCAAAGCCTGAGTCCCTGAGTCACTACGTGGAGCAGAGGCCCCACTGACCCACACGGTATGGGTATCATGAATGAGAGACAAACCTCTGTTGCTGGTAGCTTGTTTTGATTTGGGATCGTTTACCACGTAAACATACGGGGTCTGTTCTGACCCATGTACAGGTTAAGTTTAGACCCTCAGGATTACACAATTGCAGCAGCTTCCTACAGGGCAACTGTGTCCCCAGGATTATCCTTTCTGGCTCAGCTGCCTCAGTGCTACTGATATACTGATCCTATATGTCGGTCCTTATTCACATACCCTCGGTGGTTCTCCACTGCCTGCCGACGTGCGAAAAGTAAACTCCTTTCAGTACTGGGTAAAGGCCTTTCAAGTTCGTGTTTAAGATCCGTGCTGAGAGTCATTTAGTTGGGACGGAAAAAGAAAGAGAAGCAGAAATGAGCGTAGCAAGTCACCCTGTTCACAGAGGCCCAGGGGCTGAGGTGTAGACCTGACACGCAGGCGTCGGGGACTGGGCTGTGTGTCTTAAACAGGCTTGGTCTCTATGGGGCCTGGCTGTCTATGCAGTTACTGGGAGTCGCTCTGCTTTCTTGTCATCCACACATACTCGTCCAAAAACACCCCATCCACTGAGATGAGAGGATGTCTCTCTCCTTTGTCTGTTGGAACCCAGTGAGCTGAAAGAAACAAAGTCAGCAACTATGTGAGACCAGCTTGTGGATCACCCCTCTGGTCCTGAGCCCTGTGGGATGGCGGGGAGGGTCTTTCCTCATCGAGAAGTGGGTATTTTTCTTTCACAGTATGTGGTTTGCTCTCCCAGGACTAGGCCTGCAGGGATTAAGGGGAACCCGTAAAATCAGCTCCCTTCCTAAATGGGTCAGAATATCATGGCCCCGTGGAATATCATGGCACTGTGTGGAATGATTGATTCTCTGATATCTCGGCCCAGCCCAGGAAGCCCAGAACCAGGATCAGGCTCCCATAGACTCACCCTCCCTTTTGCTGGAAAGAAGCAAGACATGAACCACAATAGACACAGGGTGTCTCCACATATGCACTGCTTCAGAGTCCACGGGGGCAAGGGGACACTTTTCTCCTGACCCTTCCTGTGTCTTTGTTTCAAGAACATGTGTCCTTGTTTCCCAAGAACCCTTTCCAAGGGACTATGTGTAGGTGTGATTGGAGGTGGGACACAGAGGGAGTTTCTGCATGAAAGAAGGAGCATGGAGGCTCCAGTGGGCAAGGTGAGGATGCTGGTGGCATATATTCTCTCCCCTCCCCTAGCCCTCCTGCCCTCATTCCCAGAATTCCTCCCTCTCCTTCTCTCCTGACTGGCCCAGTCTGTTCCTAGGTTCTGAGCGCTGCTCCAAGATCCTTTCCTTTTATTTATTTATTTTTTTGCCTCGCTCTCCTCCACCGTTGTCACCCGCAGCAGTGGGTATTCATTATTTAAACAACCCATGCCTCTGAAGTCTTATTTATCCAACATCTCTCCCCAGCATATGTCAAAATTTACAGTAAGTGCATTCATCCCATAATAAACATTTGGCTTTGCTGGTCTACCAGCGGCAGGGCTAATTAGGGAGAGCGATTCCCTTGTTATCTGAAGGGAGGTCAGATATAGCAATTAGCATCCTTGCATAGCTTTCATAATTGTGACTTTGAGGCTAGGCCCTTTGGTGCCAGGTGGGGAAGAGAAGTTGGCAGCGAGGAAAGGGGAGCCTTCCCCAGCAAGTTCTGGAAATCCAAAGCTGAGCTTTGCAAAGCAGCCTGACTAGTTAGTTTCCTGGGCTCCCACATTTCTGCCTGAAGTCAGAGCTCCCTGCTTGCCTCTCCCCTCCCAAGCAGGGCCCAGATCTGAGAATATTTTCTCTCTCACCCACATCCATCTACCCAGCTCTGTTTGTGGGCATTCGAGAGGACATTTCCACTTGAAAATCTTGTTATTGCTTCAAACCGAAAGCATAGGAACCAAATGGACACAGCTAGCAATCAGCACTTTAGGGTTTGAGAGAAGATTAAAGGTCATCTGTTTCATCTTGCGCCTCCCCTCCTTGTCTTGAGCTTCTGCCAAGCAGTTGTTCAGCTTTGGTGGGGCATCTCTGGCCTCCCTTCCCTGGGGAGGAGAGAGCTGAGTGCCCCAGCCTGGGCTGGGGTTCTCTAGGAGCCAGACTGAGCCATGGGCATGGCTGGGATGCCGTATGTGGCATCCTTGGACAATGCAAACTTGGAGGTAAAGATGTAGAGGGGCAGGTGCAAGGGAACATGTAGAGAGGCAGGCCCAGGTCTGAAGCAAAGGTGATGAGAGGGAACAGGCAGGAGCAATGGGGGCCCGAGGGCTGCGGCTCGGAGGTCCCCACGGCCATGCTCAGGTTCGATAATTCACGAGAAAAACTCACAGAACTCAGCTGGACTGCTATACTCAGGGTTACGGTTTATTATAGCAAAAGGATACAGACTACGATCAGTGACAGGGAAAGGCGCACAGGCAGGGCCCAGGAAAGTTCCAGGTGTGGGCTTTCAGATGTTCTCTCCCCGTGGAGTCATCTAGACAGCGCTTACTTGCCCTGGCAACCACGTGTGGCAACACACACAACGTATTGCCAGCCAGGGGAGGTTGGCTGAGCCCTGGTGTCTAGTGTGTATTGGGGACAGTCACGTAGGCATGGAGCACACCTGCATGATGGACCTTGGTATCCAGTCACCCCAGAGGTCACACGGATGCTGAGTGACCCAAGACCTCCAGGTAAAGGAAGACGCTCCTATCAGGCAGATATTCCAAGGGCTTAGAAGGTACCCTCCAGGAGCTGGGCAAGGGCCAAACGTTTCTTAGGGTAAAGTTAGTCCTTGCCCACCTGGAAAGATATTCAAATAAGAGGCTGAGGAAATGTCAGCAGAGCAGGTGGCACCAGACGACATGGAGGTCTAGGCCTGCCTGGAGGAAACCACGTCCCTCTCTGCCCCTCATTTCCTCATAGAAAACACTAGAATGTGAACCCAGAAAAAGTCTGGAGTGACTTCTCCGCCTGGGGGTGGGCTGGTCTCCAAACAGAAAGTCTGAAAGAGGAGGCTGATTATGGTTCAAGAGCAACGCACATAGCCGGGTGAGGAGTGATGGCATAAGGGCTTGGAACTGGTCAGATGTGCATCCCCAGGGAATGGAATTTTGCTGTTTGAGAGACAGTAAGTGCATTGAGGTTCCAGACTCAGGAGAATCCGGGTTTTAAAGCCTGTCTCTACCCCCGCCCAGCTTCGTTGCTTGGGTAAATTACATAACCTCCTTGAGACTTGGCTTTCTCACCTGTCAAATGAGGATGGCTCCCATGTCATCTGGCTGGGGTGAGGCTTGCATGAGATGAACAGATCAGTGGTAACTCTCTTTATCCTCACCATCGCCACCTCCTGATGAAGCAGAGTTCATCTTGTAGAAACTCTTGGTCTCTATAAAGTTATTTTTTATATTGAGATGAAAACTGTTTTTTTAAAACAACTTCCTTGTTACACTGGCCTCGCTCTTCATCTTCTATTTCTCTCAGTGGCATCACCGTTTTATTCAGGACCATCAACTATTCATTCATTTATTCCTTCAGTCATTCATTCGAAACCTGTTTATTGATATTTGTCTGTTGATACCCATATTGCACTAAAGACCGTGGAAAAATAAGGCACTCCTCACCCTCAAGGGACTTATGTTTAAGTGAGATAACAAACAACTGCATAAAGCAAACAGTTAAAATGTTGTTTGGCAAATGTACTGTGTACTTAGGGTATAAAAGAAGCAGTGATCTGTTTTATGTACTCCATTATCCCCTTGAGATAACTTACAAATTCTCTCTTTTTTTCCCTAGTCTCGTTGTTATGGGTTCAAGAATTGTAAATAAATTTAATCTCAGGTTGGAATTCACAGTGACTGCTAGTGTCATCCTCGAGGGCTGTGTTGAGAGAGATTCTAAGGCTGCATCTCAGGGGACTGGATAAGATCATCTATCTAAAGAGAATTTGAAAGCCGTGATTATTGCATAAGTTGACCTTCTATCATTGGCACATGCTCAAGGCTCAGACCAGACTGTCGCCCTCTCTGCCTGCAAGCCCCTTCATGCCACTGCCCTCCTCTGATCCCCTATCAGGAATACCCCAGCTCAATCCATACCCATGGGTCACAATTTTCTCTCTCTTCCCAGAATAATGCTCATTACATAACTCACTGTCTCATGTCTGGTGGAGTGTCTTCACTTTGGATCGTATAGTCCTTGAGCAGGACTTTTCTATCTTCGTCCGTCTCCACCCCAGGCTAGTACTGGTCTGGGCTTATGATTGGTGCTGACTGATTGATAGACAGACAGCCATTCCAGGGGATTATGAAGGGCTCTAGCAAAACTTCTGGGTTAGAAATGCCCTGCCACATTGCCTCTAGATAAGGCACTTGCCCAAAACTCTGCAAAGAAACAAATGTGGTGTTAAGTGAGTAGCCCGCTCCCTTCCTCTCTGCTGCTTTTACTTGGTGCTTCCTTGCAGTGACACGTCTCTGCTTCTTCCATCCGTGCAACCCAAGGCAAAATTTCTAAGTGGACCTGGGAGCACTCCCAGCCTGGCTGGAGCCAGAGGGATTGGAGCAGTTAAGTTGTGGATGTGCACTGTGTTAAAACTGCCTTCAAAATGATGACAGCTCAGAAAGGAGTGTCTCTGAGGGGAGGCAGGTTTTGGGGGCCTCTGGTAGGGAGACGGAAGTTCTGTGGAGAAGGCAATGGCAGAGAATTTGAAAGCTATGATCATTCTACAGATCTGACCTTCTGCAATACGAGCATTGGAGGACTAGAAGTTTTCCTGGGACAGGGAAATCTGAAGCCTGGGGAAGAGCCCATGAGAAGCTGATCTTGATGAGAGGGGTGGTGGCAACCCACTCCCTAGGAAAGTTGGAAGGGATAAAGATGTCTAGGGGGCCCTAGCTATTAAAATCTGGAAATGAGGTGCTCAGATCTAGTGAATCCAACAGTTTTGGAGGTTAGCATTCAGGAAACGTTCAATGAGCAGGGTTCAAGGATGCATAAGGGAAGTGCTGTTGAAGAGGCATCTACGCATCATCCATTTCTTCAACAACACGCTCGGAACAGCCACTGTGTGCCAAGGATGCTGTCAGGCACGAGGGGCACAGAGAGAAATAAGTCACAGTCCTTGTTGTGGAGGCCGTGGAGGCTCCATCCAGGCCTCTGAAGCACAGGAAACAAGGACAAAACAATGAGCTCGGAGAGGTCAGCTGGAGGCCGATAACAAAGCGCCTTGAACATGCTGAAGCGCTTAATCTTTATCCAGTGGGAAATGGGGCCGCCCTGAGGGCGCTTAAGCTAGGAAAGGACGTGGGTGTTTAGAAAAGCTGTGATGGCAGCAGCATGGAGGGTGGCTTGCAAGAGAACAAGCTGAAGTCAGGAAAGCCCATGAGGAGAGAAGAGGAATTCCAAGGACTTGGAGTCAGACTGGATTTGAGGAATACATAGAAAACTGTCCTTCACAAGGAACCATGGGCACTGAACAAAATCACTCAGTTTGGGGATGGTATGGAAGCAAGATAAAGTAGCCAAGATGTTGAGTTATTATATATAGAATGGATAAACAACAAGGTTTTGCTTTATAGCATAGAGAACTATATTCAATATCCTATGATAAGCCATAATGGAAAAGAATATTTTTTAAAAAAGAAGGTATATATATATATATATATATATATATATATATATATATATGTATGTATGTATAATTGAATCACTTTGCTGTACAGCAGAAATTAATACAACATTGTAAATCAACTAGATTTCAGTAAAAATATAAAGAAGAAAAAAAGATAAACTAGCCAAGAAGACTGTGACCCAAAAACCAGCTTAAAGGAGGAGCAAATTCACTCACCTACTGGAAAATTCACTTTTAAGTGGTACCAGTACAAGCTCCGGGGTCAGATAAACACATAATTTGACGTTTACCCGTTGTGCAAATTTGATGTGTAACTCAGTTTCTTTATCTTTAAAATGAGCTTAATTTGTACCCACCTCATGGTGGTTTGGGGGATGAAATGAAGTAATAAACGTGCAGCGCTTAGCACGATGCCCAGAATGGAGCCAGTTCTCAGTAGGTGTTATCCATTGTATATATTATTAGGGATTAATTGACAACAATAACACTTATTGTCATGGAGTATCCTTCTTCTAAGAGGATTAAAGAAGAAAAAGGGGAGTTTATGGAGTACAGCTGAGCTGCAGCCACGCCTTCTCCAGTGAGGTGTGAATCACACGGGCACTAGCACTGTGAGCTTCGAATGTTTAAAATTTTTCAGATGAGGTTAGAAATGATATTAATGAATGTGACTTTCCAAAATTGTATAATGAAATGTATTGACATTTGCAAGACCTGCATCACTCAGTGAACCAATATTTCCAAAGGATCAATGCAATGATGTAAAACTTCCATTCAAAGTGTAAGATACACTAATGGATTTTAACGTAACAGAGAACGAAAACGTTTTTTATTCCAAACCACAACTAACCTTTAAGGAAGCACCATTTGTTGAGTTTTGATATAATTTCAAGGATATCCACAATCATCAGAAAAAGCTAACAAAATATTCCTCCCTTTTCCAATTACGTATCTGTGTGAGGCCATATTTACTTCATATACTTCAACAAAACAATGTATCACAGCAGGATGTATTCAGAAGCAGGTAAGAGAATCCAGCTGATTTTGAATTTGCCAGACATTAAAGAGACTTATGAAAGTGTAAAACAATGCCACTGGTCTCATTAATTTTGTTTTGGAAAAGCTTTTAAAAATAAAATACGTTATTTATATTAATATATAATGGATTTATTGTTGTTACATTTAAATGAATTAATAAATATTTTTAAATTTTCTGTTTTAATTTCTAGTATAGTAAATATCGATAGATATAACCTACATAAACAAAAGCTCTTTTGAGGTCTTCAGTGATTTTTAAGATTATAAGATCAAAAATCTGCCGCTCTAGATTAGAGTAGCTTTCCTTCCAAATGTGAGGTCCATGGTCTTGTAAGTGAATAGCAGGTAAGATCTTGTGGTGTATCAGCCATGGGGATATCTCTGTGCCCGAGGTTTAAAAATTCATATATATTCGCATTCAGATCTCTTGACAGGCTTCATAAGAAGCAGAGAAACATCTCCTGTGTCATTTCTTACAGCACAGCCCAGCCCAGCAAAATTCCCTGGAATCTTGCCTCTATTAATGTTTTCACATGCCTGTGCCTTGGCTAAACCCTATAGCACTTGCAGTAGAGACACCCACGTTGTTTTGAAGAAGTCTGACTCAAGAGGAAGTTTCAGATGACCTTGTATGAAGGGGTTTTGGTAGGAGTTGGGGAGTCATTCTAATGACACCCCATGTGAGCAGCAGGGCAAACTCCTGCTCTGGTACATATTTCTACCTTCATCGCTCTGTGCTTCCCATCTAATGAACAGAGCCTGATGATGACGATCTGTAGTCCCATCTGTTTAAAAAGTCTTGCTTTCACCTTCCCCCAGCTGAATGTAATATCTATGTACTTTGTATGATTTCTGCTTTCTAGACTTGGAGGATTCAAGAGATACCCTTGGAGCCAGAGTAACGAATGAAGACCTGGTTACTCAGCGCTTTCAGGCAGGGGCTTACCACCTGAGCTGTCAGGAGCTCCCAAGAAGAGTGGAAAAGTATGAGAACAAACTCTCTGAATTGGAGCTAAAGTATGGAAACAGGCTGTCTCATCTTTGCTGGTCATATCAAGGGGAAGGCAGTGACCTCGGGAGGGGTCCTTGTGCTGTATGTAAAACTTGTTTGAAACACACCGTGTTGAGCACTGTTGGAGCTGTTCACAGTCTTGTTCCCATGATGGTGCAGACCTCATGACATCATTGAAATCTCCTAAGATTCTGCAGGCTAGATGGGTTGGGGTCTTCCCTACTTTAGCACTAGAGCTATGAGGAAGGAGAGGTATAGAGAAGGGTACCCAAGAATCTGCCAGAAGGGGTCCGACTCAAGCTATGAGGAGGGAGCAGTTTCCTGCACCTATACATCACCCAAATCACAGACACCCTCCAGTGAGCCTTGGTGGGCAATTTCCCAGAGTAGCCCACCCAGTACCTTCTGTCTCAGGCCCCAAGTTGCCTGTGAGCTCTGCCAGGGGAGGCTTCAGGTTGACCAGCTCAGCAGAGAGAAGGACAGAAGGGGAAGCTTCCTCATTCACGTCTGAGATAAAAAGAACAAAATAAGAGAGAGGAAAAAAGAGAGAGAGGAGAAAATCAAAGACTAATACTAAAAATTCTCCTTTAATCTTAGAGCTTCCGGACCTAGTTTCCCTTTCATCTAGGACTTGGATGTTATCTAGTTATTTTATGGGTAGTGAAACCACAAGGCAGAGAGAGGGTGGGGGTGGGTGGAGATTAACTTAATGAGCAGGTAAGCAGGTTTATTATTTCGTCTGATCCTTCTTTCCTTCCTGCTAATTTCTCTGAGCCAATTTGGGAGGCAGAGCCTATCATGTTAACTCAGATACAGACTATTGTATCCATGTTCTTTCTGAAGCCATTTATCTGAAGGAAATTAAAGATCCAATTTACATAGACATTATGGCATTGTGAGGAGAATGTGTGCATGTGTGCACATTAGAGAGAGAGAGAGAGCGAGAGAGCAAGAGCGAGAGCGAGAGCAAGAGAGAGAGAGACAGAGAGAGATAAAGCTAGGGTACACATCCAAGAAGGCTGTGTCTGTGTCTTGTTCAACCTGCATTGAATATCATGTCCCATGAAGCTCTCAAAGAAATTTGCAATCACTCAACAAGTTAGTTCAAGAAGACATTGGGTCTCAACAGAAATCAGGATACAGGCAATGGGAGAGATGTTTATTAAACTGTGACTCAAAGCTCAGGATCCTGCATCTCCTTATCATTGCTACAAGGTCACAATGGAGGAAATGGGACCCTTTTGAGCTTGATATCTGCCCATTTGGACACCCAGTTGTGTTGCCCCAGCCTTTGTGTGTGCCTGTATGATGGGGAACAGGGTAGAATAGATGTTGGGAAGAAGAGGTCACTCCCAGTTTAACCCTTAGCTTCCAGGTGAACCCAATCCAGAGCACAGAGTCCTTGGTTCTGCCTCAGGGAAATGAGTGACCTGGGACAACATGTATCATCTTGGGAGAGGGGGCTCTTCATTTTATTTACTCGTGAAACATAGATAAAAACACCTATCCTGCCTATGACCCTGGTTTGTTATGAGAATGAAATGGAGAGAGACACATAACAGTACATTAAATAGAATTTGGCAGGGAAGAGAGGATAACACACCCAGCTACAGTGGTTTGTTGTGAAGATTCTTCCAGCAACAGCCAATTTCCCTTTGCTTTGATGTTGGGTTCACTCAAGAGCCTTGCGATGGATAACTTGGCCTCCTGAGCAGACCTGTTCACCAGCCCACGCCGATGCCAGTGGTCCTGCAGGAGATGCTGCCATTGTGAATGAGTGCCAGCATTCATCTCCAATTCTCCTGTTCCTTCATTGGTTCTTTCATTCATTCAACTCACATTCACAGACGAACTGTTGCAATGGTTCATGGCCTTGCTTCCACTTCAGATCTTCTGGGGAGTTATAAAAATCTCCCAGATTCCTCCCCAGACCAATGAATTCAGAGGTACTGGGAGTGGCTCCTAGACATCAATATTTTTATAAAGCATCCCAGGTTGCTCTAATGAGTGGCCAGGGCTGAAATCATTGACCTGGTGTATGCTGGGCCTTGTGCTTGCCTCCAGAAAAAAGACTAAGATGCCCTTAGCTCAATGTAAAACATCCCCCTTGCATCAGATCACTCCTGGGAGAGGTAGGGGGATTATATTCCTGTTTTTGCAAAGTTGAAGATCAGGATGAGACCTAAACTTCTTTTTTTTTTTGTGGTACGCGGGCATCTCACTACTGTGGCCTCTCCCGCTGAGAAGCACAGGCTCCGGACGTTCAGGCTCAGCGGCCATGAATCACGGGCCCAGCCGCTCCGCGGCATGTGGGATCTTCCCGGACCGGGGCACGAACCCGTGTCCCCTGCATCGGCAGGCGGACCCCCAACCACTGCGCCACCAGGGAAGCCCCGACCTAAACTTCTTGATGACACTATGAAACGACCTTCCCATCTACCCCTCCATCATGAAGCCAGGCTGCTGGCCTTACTCCTTCAGAATAATAGGCCCTTCCCAAATCTCAGGTACCACTAAGCTTACCCTGGCCTCTCAATGTGGCCTCTTCCCTGGACCGGACATCTCCTAGGTCCCTCTGTCTGTAGCACAGATGGTAGAGTTGGTTTGGTGAAGCTCAGCCTGTTCTCCACCCAGGTTCTGGGCCAGGTCCTTCCAGAATTCACGAGGAGACCGTCATCTCAGGAGTTATCTGCCTCATATTTCTTTCCTCCAGGAGTTCCCAGAAGACTACCTCTGTTCTTCCTTCCTGAAGGCTGGACTCCTTTTGCATGGGCAGCTAAGGTTATAGTTTGTTTCCAAAATAAGGTAGCTCATTTGAAAAGGAAAACAAAAGATCCCTATGCTCTTACCGATGACTCTAGGTCAGGCGATACGCTCTCCCCACTTTGGGTTTTTATGATTTGGCCAGGTGACACCTCGTTCAGGCAGGACTCTTTCAAGGGTCACTTCCCCACCCCGTGTGTTTGTCCTCCATACCTCAGTTAGGTTTACTTCCCTGCCCCCTGTCCCCAGCAGCCCACACCCTCATGCTTAGCCCATGCCTATCACAAGTCGAGGAGGGGGTACCAGCTTAGGGCAGGAACGTGGCTCACCGCTGGGATAGAAGTCAGGCTTCCCAATCATTTGTCTCTTCCTTTGGTCTCTCTTCAGAGCTGGCTGCTGAAATTGGATGGGATTGTGATATTTTATCATTCAAGTCTGTTAAGAATCTATTTCTTTCTGCATTCAAAACTTTATTCCCATCTTCTCAGGGACTTAAAATACTGTCCTTGAACTGAGACGGGACCCTGGCGCATTAAACACACTCACAACTACAAAGCTCTGTGTGTGTTGCCACAGAGGGTCCCAGGGGAGTGTCAGTTAGAGACACAAGTGTGTTTGCTCTAGTACAAAGAGAAGCCTTACTTCTTGATGGAGTTGATCTGAGGGGCGGGGATGATGGAGGAGTTTGTTGTTTGTCTCCAAAGGAGAAGAGGGGAGGAGAGGTTTAAACTCCAGGAGGAGTTGCTGGCATCAGCAGCCTCCTTCCCATGGAGGATCCTGGTCTCCTCCTAGAGCAGAAGCAAGGAAGACGCCAAGACCCCTGAGACTCCACACCACCAACTGTTTCTCCCTTGAATAATCATAAAGACACCATCATTTGTGTGGTAGTTTTCTATGCACTACCTCATTTACTGCTCATACTAGCCCTGTGGGTAGGTAATGCTGTTATTACAATTGTCAGATGAAGAGGTGGAGGCTCCCAGAGAACAAATGGCATGCCTGAGATTGCCCAGCTAATATTGGACCGATGTCCTTTCTTTTGTTGAAGGTGGCAAATAGGTTTCAATACCTGACTGACTGATAGCTGTTGCTTAGAAAGTAGGCTGAGTTGAGAAGGATTTTTGAGATTTCATCTGAGCTCAGCGGGAAAGAAGGCTGCAGTTGATGTGGAAGGTAAACTGATATTTTAGCATCTAAACTGGGACACTTTTGAGAGTGAAAGGGATTATATTAATAACTATGCCTGAACAAAAAGTATAAATCGGACTGTCCCCTGTCAAGCAGGATACATGGTCACCTAATTAAGCAATCACTTGTGATCTGGGTATCAGGGTGGGGGTAGCAGGTGGGGTTGACAGGTGGCAATGAACATTTCAGCTCTGACTTATTTCTGTGATTCCTATGAGGACTTTTCTTCTCATTCCCACACCAATGGGCAAGCTCAGCCTTTCACATCCTCCCAAAAGTTGAGAGGGGCTGTCACAGATCAGAGGTCATCTAATATGACTGCAATCCAGACCATAATATGTCTTGCCATTTGTGCTCCCAAATCCTCAGTCTCCTCCTCTCCTGGAGGGAGAATAACCAAACAATGGTGCAAGGGAAGGGGACCCTCACAACCTGAATACTTCTCTTTTTTGACAGCAACATTAATATTATGACCATCTTTACCCATCACCCAGCTTGAGGATAGCCACAAAATCTCTCAAATACCACTCTGTGCTTATTTGACAAATATCTGTTCACTGCTGGAATTTGCTGCCAAACCCTCATCACCTCTTGCTTTGACTATTTCAACAGCATCCTACATGGTCTCCCTGCCTCCACTCCTGCCCCACCAGTTCATGATCCCCTCTGCTAATAGATGGGTATTTCTAAAAGTTCAAATCTAACTATACCACTTCCTAAAAATCTGCCTAAAAATCTTCACTGGTTTTCCACACTTGTTATGGACTGAATGTGCATCCCCAAAATTCACCTGTTGAAGCCCTAATCCCATTGTGATGGGATTTGGAGGTGGGGCCTTTAGGAGGCAATTAGGTTTGGATGAGATAATGAGGGTGGGGCTGTCATGATGGGATTAATGCCTTTATAACAAGAGACACCAGAGAGCTTGTTCTCATTCTCTTCCTGCCCACCCTGAGGAAAGACCATGTGAGGTGACCACCTGCCAGCCACAAAGAGAGGCCTTGACAGAACCCGGCCATACCAGCACCTTGATTTTGGATTTCCAGCCTCCAGAACTGTGAGAAATAAATTTTCCTTTAAGCTACCCAGTCTTTGGCATTTTGTTATGGCAGCCCAAGCAGAGTCAGGCAGCATCTAAAACAATTAGACTCACTTTTACAGCCTTCCATAATCACTTTCCCTTACCTCCCCATATGGACTCTGACATTACCAGATTATTCAACATTTTCTGATTACATACATGGAACCTATTTCATGCTTCTATAACTTTGCTAGAATCTCTTTTCTCATATCATTTTACATCTAGTCAATGCTCACTTAACCCTTAAAGCCCCAACTCCTATCAAACCTTCCCGATGCCCCAGCCCCAGGCAGAAGTAATCTCTCCATCACTTTGCATCTTGGTCCCATTACAGTGTGCATACTGGCTTAAGGCTTTCTCCCTTCCATTAGATGTGAGTTCAAAGGTGTAGGAATTGCATAGTGTTCATTTCAAACATTATGTCTGGCATACTAGGTGCTTAAATAACATTTGAGAAATTAATAAATACACAGAAAAAGGATGAATGAATAAATGAATGAATGAATGACACCAGGTCCCTGGATAGAGCTTCTCTCTACAAAAATGTTCAGGCCATCAAGGAAATACACTCTGGCTTCCAGGGAGTTCCCTCAGGAAAAAAACTGGTGGGGAAGAGGATGACAATGAAATTAACCACAGAAGCTGAATACATCTGCAGTTTTACCTGCTGCCCTCTGCGGACTCACTCTGGGTAGCGGTCAGAGGACACCAGTGGGGAGCAGTAGGCCTGGGTAGTCAGGATGGGGGTCCATCGCGTGGCCCACCTAACTTGCTAATAAAGTTCTGCTGAGAAGTGGAAAGTGGAGGAACAGAGAGTGGAAAAGGAGCTAGGCAAACAAGCTCCTCTCTTTACTTTCACATACCTTGTTCCCTACTCTAAGCTTTCTCTTCTACCCCGAAACTATTCGTGACTCTCCTTGCCCGCCCCTAGCAGCATTCGTCCCCACCCCTCCCCTTCTTCCATGACGCTAGCCTTGCCCTCTGGAGAGACTCCAGGAGCCTGCCCTCCCTGGCCTTCCTCCTCAGCCTCCTTGGGAATGCTGGGCTCAGAAATCCTCCCGCTGTTCCCCACCAGCAATCCCCCACAGTGATGCTGCAGATGGGCAGGGTGCAGAGGGGGGTGGCAGGGGGAGAAATATGGCCTGGACCTGGGCCTGAAATAGGGAGTTCAATGGTCATCAGCCCCCGCAAGCTGCCCCAGCCTCACTCGGAAACCCCACTTAGTTCTCAGGCTCTCGCGCTGCGGAGGGTCCTAGTTGTGCCTTTCCCTGGCCTCGTCGCCGACCCCTGGCTGCAAATCTGTTCCTCTGCATTTCTCCTCTTTGCCCCAGCGCATTTTGGCAGCCCAATTAGTGCCTGGTGGATAGTTTCTTGAGTCTGAGCAATCCGCCCACCCAACCTTTCACCTCCCAATTTTGCTTTCCTGCCCTTGTTGGGAGATGTTTGACAAGCTCTCTTCCATTTCATCTTCAAGCAACTGACATGCTCAGAAGCTCTGCTGCCGTCTTCCAAATGAAAAGCAGGTTAATTAAGGCATATTTTCCAGCTTGTTTTTAAAAGAGAAAACAAAAGAGAAAGAACAGGTATCCTACTTAATGGCTGTTTCCGCAGAATGTTTCTTTCCGCAGAAGTCTTCAGCGTGTAATGGCTTAATTGAGGGCTTCCTAATCTGGCACTGAAGGAGGGAGCAGGGCAGTGCCTGGCCCCCCACCTGATTCCCACTCTCTGTCAAGGTCCAGCTTATGTGCCATCTCATCACGGAAACCTCGCCTCTCCCTTGGATTATGTTAGGCGATGATGGTGGATGCTGTGCTGTGCAGCTCAGAACCTTCTGAAGAAGGCACTGGAGGAGGCATTCTGCTAGCTGTTGGGAGGGTTGTCAGCTGACAGCTCTTACCTGTTAACCCTCTTTAGGAATTGTCATTGCTGAAGAGAGTCATCTTGCCCGAAGTCATGGCCCTTTCATGGGGCAGCCGGCATCCGATGACTGGCCCTTGGAAAGGTGTCAAGGCCTAGGCCCTGCTTCAGCTTGATACAACTCTGAGATGCCAGTCTAGCCTCAGTTTGCTGTGGTGTCACTGTAGCCTTTAAAGAGGCTGCATTTCAGCCCACCTCCTCCCTCTGCCCAGTCTTGCTGCCTTCACTGTCCCAGAGGGGTTGATCCCGTGAATACTCCATAATAATATTCCTGCCCACTAATTTCCATCTCAGGGGCTGATTGCTGGGCAACTTGACCTATAACATAGCGAACCTCGTCTGCGTTACTGTAGTATCCTTTCCAGCCATTATCATCAGTGTGCAGTAGTAAGCTGGGTACCAAAGAGGCATGTTAGGAAGGACATAATGCAATGAGGCCATCTACATTTTATCATCTAGCAGAGATATGTTGGTTTGATTCTTTTCAGACTTCTCATGCTTTATTAATTCCTACAAAACACTGTCTACCATCTACCTACCCACCTACCTACTTACTTACCATCTATCACCTATGTTTCTTTCTTCCTTCCTTCTATCTATCTATCATCTATCTATCTATCTATCCATCTATCTAACTATCCATATATCCATCTATCTATCTACCCATTTATCCACTATCTATCTGTATCTATCTATCTATCTATCTATCTATCTATCTATCTATCTATCTATCTATCCATCTATCCATCTATCTTGCTGTAGTAGATGCTGTTGGTACTCCACTCAGATAACCTTTACTGCTCCTGTCTCCCAGATGCTGTAAATGTTGGCTCATAACACTTCACAGCTGCCTCCTTTCTGGAGAATTTCCCTTGGCCAAACAGGAGCTGCTCTACTCTTGAGGCTATGCACCCATCTTCCCTTCCCCAGTGGCAGATCTCAGGCAATGACTGAATGGCATAGGGTAAAAGGGCAGCCCTCTTGCCTCAAGGTGTGACAAACTCTGTGGTAGAATTTGCACTGCAGACCTTCCCATTAGATCAAACTGATGCTAGTTTTCAGCCACGGGCATATTGCTACTTAGCTTTTCTCCCTCACCCTCTTTAGCTTTTCTCAATCCCCCACTCCTGAGTATACTGTCCCAATAAATCAATGAAAGTCCTTATCGAAGGCTCTGCTTTTTGGAGAGTCTGACCTAAGACATTTTGTATCGAGTGGTCCTAAAAAAGCATGCAGGCAAATAAACAAACAAAAAGCAGGCATTAAGTATAGGATTCTAGAATTGGATTGCAATGGACCCCCGTTGCTGGTGGTAGATGGAGTGTTGATAGTCCCTGGCAGGCTGCAGCACAGTGATTGCTAAGATTTTTACCAAGGTGAACTGGGAAGGGGATGCACTAGCTGGTTCAGTGTCTTGGGAAATTGAAAGGTGTATTAGTCTGTTTGGGCTGCCACAGACTGGGTGGCTTAAACAATAGAGATTGATTTCTCATAATTTTGTAATTGGAAGTCCAAGATCAAGGTGTTGGCAGATTTGGTTTCTCCTGAGGCCGTTCTCCTTGGCTTGCAGATGACCACCTTCTTGTGTCTTCACATGGCCTTTTATCTGTGCACACACTTCTCTACTCTCTCTCTCTCTTTTTATAAAGACACAAGTCCCATTAGATTAGGGTCCCACCCTTATGACGCATTTAACCTCAACTGCCTCTTTCAAAGGCCCTATCTCTAAATACAGTCACATTGGATATTAGGGTTTCAACATATGACTTTTGGGGAGACACGATTCAATCCATAACAGAAAGAATGGGGGAAATAACAACTAGAAAGACTGTGGGATTGGGTGACTTTTGCTAAGCACCATTGATTTGCTGAAGAGAGAAAATGGCAGGCTCAAATCTATTAACAATTTAAAGAAAAGTTGCAGCATTTAAAGAGGAATTTCATACCTAGAGCCAGAAGCAGACAGAGCTGAAAACCAGGCAGGCATAGGCCTTTATTGTAGGAGTGGCAGAACTTCAAAGAAGACTCAGCCAAGGAGAGTTATCTATGCTGAAAGCAGAGCTCTGTTAGGGAAGGTGTGGGACCGTGATACCTGGAGTGGGAATATCTGGAACTAGGTACTTAAGTCTGATTCCCCAGAGTTCCCTGAATCATTTGGGCCTGCACAAATGGCCTACTCTCCCTTGTTAAAACACAGAGGCTCCTACTTGCTTGAAGGTGACGCAGATGCTTCAAATGACGCCTTATGCTTGCCCTCCTCAGGTCTCCCCACCTCCCCTTCTGGTCATCAGAACCACAGACTAGGGTCAAATCTCAGCATAGCCAGACTGGGGAAGTGCTGGGCCTGGCTAAGGGATTAGAGGATTATATCCAGAGCTACGGGATCTGGCTGCAATATAGTGGCAGGAAACAGGAGTAGACCCAGAAGGGCCTGGATTGGGGAGGGGGTCAGAATATAAAGTCGGGCTTTTCCAATACAGGGCACTCTCCCATGACACAGGATATAAAGCCCTGGCAAGTGCACCAAGTTTCTATTTTAATACACTGTTAAGATGGCTCTTGGAAGCTTAGCCAAAGCAATGACCCACATTAAACAAAACAGAGTTGCCAGAATTGCCACGTTGAACTGGGGAGGAGGAGATCAGAAGCCTCAATGAAGGGGGCATGTTAGAGTGGGTCTGTTATATAATCTGGAAAATCCACCAACTAACCATGCTTTTCAGGAGGGCCTGGATGACACTGTGATTACCAAGATGATAAGGGGCACCGACATCCGCAGAGAGCTCAGCGTTAGGACTGATGGAGACCTTGTTACACACTAGGCTCCCTAGTAGAAATGGGGATGTTCCAGAATAGCAGAGGCCTAGTGGTAGCACCTAGTTGCCAGAGGCAAGGTGAGCATAATTACTGTCATGGGCAAAAAGGTTGGGATGGCAACTAGGAGAGCCTGGCCTGCAGGGATTTCTGGAAATGGCACATAGATCATGGTGTTCCAAGAGGCAAAACAGATGGGCAGCCGGGCAGCCAGCAAGAATACTGCTTTATATATACTAGAAAGAGATCTAGGATGGTTGAGCATAAGGCCGAGATCAGCTTCTCCAATAGAAAGCCATGATCCCTTGTCTCGCTTCCAGAAGTGAACCAGTTCTCAAACCCAGAACTCATTGACTAAAGGAGAGGCCAAGTTCTCACACAGAGGGGCCCTGCACCACTATGATAATTATATAGAGTAGAATACTGTATACAGTACTGATTCCCCAAGTTTTCCCCCAAAGCACCTATTTACTTGCATAACCAGGCACTGGGAAAAGGAACCCTCGGAGCCTTGTGAGGCCTGTTGAAGACAAGGTCTGAGTTGACACTGACACCTGGGGACACAAAGCGTGGTTTATGACACTCCTGCGAGGTTAGAAGGGTCCAGGTAATAAATGGAGTTCTGGTCCCAAAATGTCTCAAAATGTCACTTGGTGGTCATTTCTCTGGTTACTGAAATATAATTGGAATGCACATAGTTAGCAGAAGGTATAACCTTTACTTTGTTCTTTGACTTACAGGGTAAGAACTATTGAATAGGATAGACCAGTAGGACCCCCTGAAAGTTCTCTCCCTCCACCAGGATAGAAGACCAAAAACAATATCACATTCCAGGTAAGATGGCAAAGATTAGTGCCACCCTAAGTGATTTAAAGGACACTGAAGTGGTGGTTCCTTGTCATAGTCCCATATAATTTACCAGTCTGACTCCTGCCAAACACAGGTGGATTGTGACAGATGACAGTGGACTACTGCAAGGTAGTCCCAATTGTAGTTGCTTATCAGTCATCCTTATTTACTAGAGGAGATTAACATGGCCTTGGATAAACGGTATGTAGCTATTGATCTGGTGAATGAATTCTTTTTTTCATACCCATAAGCAAGGAGGATGAAAAGCAGTTAGCATTCATATGGAACAGACAACAGTATATATTCACCTTCTTGTTTCAGGGGGAATTCTTTGTTTATAATATGGTCCACAGGGTCCTACACTGTCTGGACCTTTGATAAAACGTCAGAATGGTCCAGTCTATTAATGCCATCATATTAATTGGATCCAGTGAGAAGAATTAATAAACACTTTGGATGCCATGGTAAGATCCATGCATTCTGGAGGGTTGGTGATAAAACCCTAGAGACTTTTAGGTCCTAGAGACTGCAACGTCACAGAAGTTTTTAGAGGATTAATAACCTAGAGGTGGTCCCTCCCCAGGATGAGTTATTGCTCCTTGTACCTCTTATCAGTAAGAAAGAAACATAACACCTAGTGGGCTTCTTAGGGTTTTGGAGGCAGCATATTCCACACTGGGGAATTCTGCTACATCCCGTTTATCAGGTGATGTTAGCAGACCCCTAGCTTGGACAGTGCAAGGTAGGTCAACCCCCCAGATGAGTTACTTAGACCAACAGAAGGGCTAGAATGTGAGATCTAAAATGGGTGGTGGAGGTGGAAATCTCAAGTAGCATCATGGCCTCGAGAACAAGCAGCAGGGCTGTGGTTCACTCTATTCACCCTCCTTTTAGTGTTTTCCAGGAAACTGTGACCTGTCAGAATCCTGGAGATACTGTGTCTGGATGGAGTAAACTTAACGGGAGAAGTGAAGGGGTCAGAGTTGTGCAAAGGCGAACTGCAGAAAATGCTTTTGGTGCCCAACCCAGGCACTCTTTACCCACTGTGAGTGCCAGGCACCTGACTGGGGAGGTGACAATCCCCTTCCCACTCTAAGAGATGATCTCAGCCAATGACTGACTGGCATGGGGAGGACAAAAGTCCTATAGGTGGGACTAACTCTGGTTCATTCAGGGCTCTAGATTAGAGTTTCCCCATGGGATCAGCCTGGAGCAACCTCCCACATTTTTACTCTGCTTCTCCAGCCCTCCTGAGAGTGCTCCCCCTAGTCCCCCTAATAAATCACTTGAGCGAGAATTCCTACTCACGATCTGCTTCTAGTACTCAACCTAAGACAATATGTCCATCTATGTGTGTGTAGTTGTTATTACTATCTCTTAACAGACTATCTCTTTTCCAATGCTGTCATTCAGTGTATACCCCACAAACCCAGTTGTCATTTTGCACTTCCTGAATTATGTTCATTAACTACATGACCCTCATATATCAAAGCCCAATTTACTTTATGATTTCTCATGTCTCAGTTAAGTAATTTCAATCTACATATTTTGAGGGCTGGAGGATTTTACACTAGGAGAAGTTTACTAGTTCAAACTAAGTTAGTAGGTGGAATCACATCACATAATTGAACTTGAACTTCCTGAATTCCATTATAGAAATTCAGAGAGAAAGAGAGAGAGAAGAAAGGGAGACTTTTATTTACCCATTGTCTTTTCTTCCAGAGCTCAAATTCAAAGAGAAATAAAAGGAATTAATTTTTGGCTTTTGAGCTTCTGAGAGCCCATGTTTTGGAGATTTTAAGGATTTGCAAGGAAAATTTTGACAATACCTCCTTTTTACTTCACGTGCTTGATTTTAAAGCAGACTCTCCTGTGAGAAACTATTGAATTATTCCATAATTTAGACTTCTGATTTCAGACCAGGCTTCTCCACTTCTGTCGGAATTAGTGAAGTTTGACTAAATGTGGACAGCAAGTGAATTGCAAATTATATGTAAACGTGTATAAATTAGCACCGTTATTAGAATAATTTGCATCAACAGCTCTATAATTAGGCAGCAACCTGGGAGAGAAGGGCAGTGGGCGAAGATGGAGGAAGCTGGGAAGACAGCCCAGGAGTCCTGGGTCCCCAACTCTATGTTAATGAGACTCCACTTTCCCTTCCCCAGGCCCCTTGGCACAAGACCTTGGGGATCTAAAATCCATACCCTGCTTTTGTCTGGTTCCTGCTAAGATTCCTTGGTGCTGTTTTTGGTGCTCGGAGAACTCGGCTTGTCCTGCTCCGTGTAGCACCAGAGGAGGCCCTGGGATTTGGAGTGTAGAAATCTCAGATCTATTGCTTTCAGGGTGCCTTTGGCTAAATCACACTCTGATCCTCGGTTTCCTCATCTAGAAAAAGGGATTTGCAAAAAGTACTCCATCCCACACTGTCTCCCAGTACTCTGCTGTTCAGATGAGATGATGCATTGACCTGTATAGCCCTCTACGTGCATTTGGTATTATTCTGATAGCTGAGTTCATCTAGCCAGCAAGTGGCAGATCCAGGATGGAACCCAGATTTGTCTGGCTCCACAGCCTCTGTGTTGCTCCCTCCCCCTGCCCAAGTGGAAGCATGCATGAGACCAGTTTACTCCCAAGTCATCCATTCTCCTAACCTCACTCGGTCTCCTGCCTCATGTGGGTAGTTCTCTTGAGGCAGAAATGGTGTCCTCTATGCCTTTTGCATCCTGTCCTCAACACACTTTCTGGTGGGCCGTGCCCAGGTGAGTGCCAGTCCTTGGGACCTGTCTATGGACTTAGTGACAACACTTCTCTCTCTCTATCTCCCTTTAGCCTGAAGCAACTAGGGAAATGACGTGAAGCTCCCCCTCTTGTCTATAGCTACCCTTGGGCAACGCACCTTTGAGCAAACGAGGGCCCAGGGAGTTGCAAAGAGTGTCTGATGAAGCAAATGACCACCTATTTGCCTTTGGAATGAATCATATGGATTTTCTTTTTAGCCTATTTTCCATCTTTGTTTTCCATGAAAACACATGTCTGTGCTCTGAACCCAGACCAGAGGATAATCAGGGTCAGAAGAAAAGCACTAAGGTGCGTGAATCATCGCAGGCCAGATACCTGAGGGAAGAGCACCTGTCAGGGAAAGATCACAGGCTTTGAGTTCAAGATCAGGTGCTTGCTCCTGCTCTGTGATCTTGTAAGCCTTCTGAGCCTCCTTGTATCCTTCACAGAGTGACCATGAGGATGAAATGGGATTGTCTGTGTAAAAGGAATGTGTTGTTATTTCTTGTTGATCAAGGGCCCCCAGCACAGACTAGCCAGATCTTCGGTTCCTGGCTGCCCTTCTAACCCCGCATCTGCCTCTCCATCCCTCAACACACACATGGTGCTCTAGTCCTGGAAAACTGCTGGTCATCGCAGCTGTCTTTACTCCCACTACTAGCTCTTCCCTGAATGGCTTTTCCTGTTCCATTTGCTTGGCCAACGTTTACTGATGAATCCATCCATTCAACAGATGGTTGCTTACTGAGCTTCCACTGTGTGCCAATCACTGTGACAGGTGCTGGGGACACAGTGGTGAACTAAACAAAGATGGTTCCTTTCCTCATGGAGCTTATGTTTTCTGAATGACTGAATGCTCGGCTTAAGTATTACAGCCTTTCCTGATATCCATCCTCCCTCAGCAGATTTAAGTGTCATCTCCTTTGTACACGCCAGTGTCTACAGTTCTTCTATCATAATGTCTTTAATATTGCACTAACTGTTACACACTCTGCCCCACCCTCCTCTTTCCCCTCTCCCTCATCCTCTTTGCCTGTCTTTCTTTCCTCCTTTCTCCTCTTTCCCCTCTCCTTCTTCCCCTTTCTCTTCTTTCTCTCTCTCCCTCCCTCCTACTGGCAGCCATCTTCTTTGTCCTTCCTTGGAATTTATGAGGCCAATCCCTGAAACGAGAAGGTGACTACTTTCAAACAGATAAAAGAAAGCCCTTCTTTTCCCAGCAGGTAATTAATTTGTGTCACTTGCTGGTCGTAGAACGTAATTGAGGCCAAGGGCTTGAGAAGGACCGGAGAAGGAATTAGACATGTAGTCACACTAGAGAGAATGAATCACTCACTCTGCTTCCCCATCCCTGGAGGGCAAGGTGAGTAAGCCCTGCCCTGAGATGGGTAGCAAAGAGCTTCTCAGCCTGTTAAGGGGCCCCAGCCAGGTAATGTGCTCACTTACCACATAGTGAGCTGAGAACTAGCTTCCTGGCACCAGTGACAGATTTGTCATCAAAGGGTGGCTGGAGAATAAGGTGGAAGCCTTGGATTCAAGTCCTGGGTCTGTCCTTTTGCCAACTGAAATATTCAGATATATCTGTTAACCTCTCACAGCCTCCGACTCCCTGAAACCCACAAATCCCGTGTGTTTCTCCTGCCTAGGCTGTGGAGAGGCTCTGGAAGTGGAGCTTGTCAAGCTATAGGATGTGAAGGACTGAGTGTCCCATGCATACTCATCTTGTTTCTCACCTTTGGGTGTAGTCAAAGGCTGGATGCTGAAGAGAGGATGCTCCTCAGAAGATTACAGTCTAAAGCTGCCGGCATTGATCTCGGCTACAAGGCCCATCCTGTGGGCATGTGGTGATCTCAGGTGAGATCCTGGGAGCAGAAGCGACTCAGCATCCCTGAGACCCAGGCCTGCATCCTGCATAACTAGCTGTGAGGTCTTTTTTTTAAAAATAAGTTTATTTATTTATTTTTGGCTGTGTTGGGTCTTTGTTGCTGTACGCGGGCTTTCTCTAGTTGTGGCAAGAGAGCGCTACTCTTCGTTGCAGTGTGCGGGCTTCTCAGTGCGGTGGCTTGTGTTGTGGATCGCGGACTTTAGGCGTGTGGGCTTCAGTAGTAGTGGCTCGCAGGCTCTAAAGCTCAGGCTCAGTAGTTGTGGTGCACGGGCTTAGTTGCTCCGTGGTATGTGAGATCTTCCCGGACCAGGGCTCAAACCCATGTCCCCTGCATTGGCAGGCGGATTCTTAACTACTGCGCCACCAGGGAAGTCCCCAGCTCTGAGGTCTTGACAACTCCCTTTTCCTTTCTTGACTCTGTTTCTTGACCTGCAAAGTGGACGTTGGGTGTTGGAGCGAAGAGAGTTGTCCCAGATCATCAGTTTTCAAAAACGCTATTCTTCAGAACATTAGTGAAAAATTTCAAGACAGAAAAGAGTTCCAGAAAAAAAAAATTCAAGAAAATGTGTGAGAAATGCTGCCTAATATATAAAGATAATTAACCGGTAGATAAACATAATGCAACGCTTGAAAGGCCTGTAATAGGGAGAACTGTTTCTGTTCAACCTGTTTTGGCTTAAATTTTGCAGAACACTTATTAACGTCCCATGGATGTTGATGATTACAGGAATATGCTTTTGGGGGTCTGTGACAAAATAGTCTCTTGGGTTTCTCCCCGTCAAATATTTTGTGCCTCTGTGACTCTCACACAGCAATTCTACACGAAGGTGAGGGGAGTGGGGGAGGGGAGAGCATCCAATCTCACACCAAGGAAGAGCCAGTGGTCACACTGGGTGATTTTGGAATGTCCTATAGAGTCTGTCTGCCAATCTCCTTCTTCCCGATCATGCTTTTTCTGGTTGGTTGACTTTCAGCCAGCTTTCTCTGAGCAGAAACACCCAACAGAGGGAAAGGCTGGCGGCTGGGGATCCAGCAGATAGGGAGCCCCGAGTGGTAACTGGGGGTGCCTGCAGGTACTGGCAGGATGCACGTGTTGCAAACTAGCCCCCCAGGCACTCAGTGAGCTGGGTCTCAGGAAGCCTTAGCAGGTGTGATAAGCCAGCCCCTATTTGTAGAAGAGCTGCAAAGACAGAGAAACCATGCAGCGTGACGCAGCATGGCCACAAAAAATGCACTGGGTGCTTCAGCTGTGCAGGCACTGCACTGATGCTGGAGACCCAGGGGTGACTCAGACCTACTTCCTGACCTTGAGGTGCCGTTGGACTGGGGCAGGGAGGGGATGAGAGACAGCATGTCAACAGGTAACAGCACTTATTTTCCTGCACTTTTGGACAGTATCACCTGGGGAGTTGGTTAAAAGTTCGTTTGCCTGGCTTCCAGCCTAGATTTCAAGAAAAAGAATCTAGAGAGTGGGGCCCCGGCAACTGTATACTATGGTGTGTGACTAGATTGAGAAATTACTGATTTACATGGATAGGACTGATGGGAAAAGCATGCACTTTGGAGTAGGAATGTTGGCTGGCTGACCCTGGACAAGGCTTCCCTCACTCCGATGCTTAGCTTCTTTTTTCCCCCCAGCTTTACTGAGGCACAATTGATGGAATTGTAAGATATTTAAAAGGTATGACGTGATGATTTGATATATATACACATCGTGAAAGGATTCCCCCATCTAGTTAATTAACACATCCATCACCTCATGTACTTAGCTCTCTTTTTTTTTTTCCTTTTTGGTGAGAATATTTAAGTTCTGCTCTCCTGGCGAATTTCAACTATACGATCCACTGTTATCAACTGTAGTCACCATGATTTACTTTCATCCTCAGACCATATGCATCTTATAGCTGAGGGTTTATATCCTCTTACCAACCTCTCCCTTTTTCCCCCACCCCCCAGCCCCCAACAACCATTCTTCTACACTCCGTTTCTTGGAATTTAACTTTTTTTTTTAGAGCCCACGTATAAATGAGACCATGCAGTCTTTGTCTGTTTTTCTCAGTTACCTTCTTTATTGAACATGCTCATGCATTTGTGGCAGGAGTGACATTGGAACAGCATGGGTAAAGCAGCTGGCACAGAGTCTAGCCTGGCACAGGAGCTCAGCGGGTGGTGGGCATTCTTCGTATGTTTACTGAAGCGTAGGAGAAACACAGAAGGCAGAAGTTACCAGTCCACCCATCAAGCCACTTCCACCAACTTCATCTCAGAGGGAGGGAGGAGCCAGTCTGTGTTCTGGATGTGCCTGGAACTCCCTGGATCGGGGGTATAAAGAGAGGCCATTTAGCCACAAAGGTTGACACTGAGCCAGACACTTCAGTGCTTTTTACAGGAGAGGACTGGGGGGTTCGTGAGGTTCTGCAGCTTTGCATGGCTTTCTTCAGCCAAGAGCCAAATTCCCTGTTCCACCCACTCCTTTGGTCTGATTCACACATTTAGGACCAAAGCATTCACTTTTTTACAGCACTTATGAATTTCCTGTGGGCGTGCCTTGCTGCCTTTGCCAGCCCCGGAAGGCCAGAAACTGGACGTTTGACACCTCTTCTTCCCTAACCTAGTGCCGTGCAAACAATGGGCACTCAATAAAAACTTGTGGCTAATTGATAATTGATCTGTTGCAGCAGGGAGGAGAGATGCCAGCTGTGGCTATTTTGTTCTCAATTTGGGTTCATTTCCACCTTTAAAGAGCGTGTGCATTATTATATTATCATATTACGCAAACCAAATATTCTAAAAAGACAGATAGTTAACAAACAGACTACTAGATTAGGGATTGCCTGTGGGATTCATCCTAATCAACCAGCCTACTTATCTGCCTGTGATCAGGGCCCCGAATCTTTATCATTCAGCCGAGTGAAGCAACATCTCAGGTTCCCGGAGGAGTAGAACAGGATTTCAATTACATATCTATTTTTTTTATCACTTCACTGAAATAACATGGGTTCCCCGGCTCTAAATTGCTAAAAACCAGTTCGACTTAAGGAGACAAATAGACACTAATTACAGAGCAAAGTGGAGTCCAAAGCATCCAGGCACTTGGCTGAGAAATGCCTTCCGTCACTCCCTCCAGTGCAAAGCTGGAAGACATAGAAGTATCCTCTCCTGCTTCTCTGCTCTTAGAACCCCTCCCCCCAGGAGGGTAGGAGTATGGGGGAAGGGGTACAAAAGAGCCATCTGGGGAGAGAAGCTTGGATGTTCTTCTTTTAGCCCCGGCAAACTATTAACTTGAAGATCACGGCGTCTACTTCTTTTGTATAATAATCTGTGCTGTATAATAATCTTATTTAGAGGCACCCTTTAAATCCTAATCAGTTCTGCAGCTTCCAGTGAAAAGAGTGATAATACATAGGCATCAGGTGACCTGACTAGTACCAGCTTCGCGAGCACAGTTGCTTTTGTGATCTTGGACAAGTCACTTTACCTCTCTGCTTCCATTTCCTCTTCTGTACAGTGTGGTCCAGGGATGTGCTGGGAAATATTTAACCAGCTCTCCAGGGAGGAAAAGCCTTTATTTACAGCTTTTGCCTATTTCCACGGTGTAAATATACCCACCATGGCCAATTTCAAGCTGCCAATCTGACGTCACTGAACAAGGAACTGGGAAGAAATGCCCACGACCAGCTCTCCTGAGCTGGCATGGGATGGTTCCAGCAACTACTGGCTGAGATCTCTTCCATTATCAACTCAAATAATAGTATGATAGCCATGCAGAATACATTCAATCTCTCTTTGTCTAGGTAAATACATATACTTAGTTCCTAAATCTAAAACCAGATGGCAGGTAACGAGAAAAATTTCTAGCTTCTGCAGGTCTCAGAGGCGGGATAGGAGTAAAAAAAAATAGTGCTTTCAACGTGAGATAAAAATAAAATACAGAATTTGTTCATTATTTATATCAGTATTTAATGAATATGGAATAACATTTATTAATAAAATGTAATAATATATTCAAACTTTCACTGAATGTAAAACACTCTTCCTGGTTTTTGTCCGTTTTGTGAAGGAGAAGGTGGACAATTTATTCCATGTCAAGTTTGACAAGGGGCAGTTGCACAAAGTGCCTTCTCTCCATCTATCATGCCCAAGTTCATGCTCAACAAATGCTTAGTGGCTGTGTATTGATGAGATCTCTTGGCCACGGGAGATTTCCTCTTTCATAAATGGCAGAGGTCTGATAATCAGGCACTGAGTACCAACTGGACCATTCAAGTTTCCCCAACATGACTGTGTTGTCTGCACATGTGTGCATTTGCCTGTCCCAATGCCTGTTCCTCCAGTCCTTCTGCAGACCCTTCCCTTCTTTACATAGCCTCTCTCTCTCTGGCCCACCATAGCACTTTCACTTCTCTTATGGCACAGATTTTATAGTCACTGATGCTCTTGTCCTATCCCCCAACCAGACTGTGAGCATCCTGAAGGAAGAGATTAAGTCTTATTAATCATTTTTGTATTTCCCACAACGTGCTTAATAAATGCTTTTTGAATTTTAATTGAATTTGTAGGACTAGAAGGTGATATAGTTCCTTAATCTAAAGAGTTCTTTTAAAAAAATGAGTTCTGAAGTTCGATTCTATTGAAGACTATGCAGAATAGCACTAGCCAGTACTGTTGATATGCAGAGGAGTAGTAGACAACAAAATTCTTAGTATGCTCTGTGGGATGCCAAAACATACATCCCCACTCCCTCTTACACACACACAGTAATTTGCTTGGTATTCAAACATTATTCACTTCTTCAAATGAAGTATCTATTTATACCCACATTCATTAATTTTATAATTAATGGATTAATTAATGTATTAATGTATTATAATGTGCATTTGTTATACTATCTTGTTTAGCCCTTATAACCACTTTGTTTTTACCTTTTAAAAACTGAGATATAATTGATGTACAACATTATATAAGTCACAGGCATACAACACAGTAATTCACGGGTTTTACAGGTTATATTCCATTTATGGTTATTATAAAATATTGGCTATATTCCCTGTGCTGTACAATACATCCTTGTATCTTATGTATTTTATGCATAGTAGTTTGTACCTCTCAATACTCTATTTCTATCTTGTTCCTCCCCCCTTGTCTCTTTCCACTGGTAACCACTAGTTTGTTTTCTATATCGGTGAGTCTATTTCTTTTTTGTTGCACCCACTAGTTTGTTGTATTTCTCAGATTCCACATACAAGTGATATCATACAGCAATTGTCTTTCTCTGTCTGACTTATTTCACTTAGCATAATATGCTCCAAGTCCACCCATGTTGTTGCAAAGGGCAAAATTCCATTCTTCTTTACGGCTGAGTAGTATTCCATTATACATATATGTAACATCTTTATCCATTCGTCTGTTGTTGGACACTTAGGTTGCTTCCATATCTTGGCAATTGTAAATAATGCTGCTATGAACATTGGGGTGCATGTATCTTTTTGAGTTAGTGTTTTTGTTTTTTTCAGATCTATACACAGGATTGGAATTGTTGGGTCATATGGTAGTTCTATTTTTAGTTTTTTGAGGAATCTCCATACTATTTTCCACAGTGACTGCAATAATTTATTTTCCCAACAACAGTGTATAAAGGTTCCCTCTTCTCTACATCCTTACCAGCATTTGTTATTTGTTGTCTTTTTGATGATGGCCATTCTGACAGGTGTGAGATGATATCTCATTGTGGTTTTAATTCGCATTTCTCTGATGATTAATGATGTTGAGCATCTTTTCATGTGCCTGTTGGCCATCTGTATGTCTTTGGAAAAAAGTCTATTCGGGTTTCTGCCAAATTTTTTAAATCAAGTTTTTTGTTTTCTTACAGCCGTCTTAAAAAGAAGATATTATTCATTTTATTTTACAGTTGAGGAAATTAAAGTTCAGAAGGATCAAGTAACCATCCTAAGACCACACAGATCAACAGCTGAACAGATAAACACAATGTGGTATGTACCTACAACGGAATATTATTTAGCCTTATAAGGAAATAAAGTTTTGATACCTGCTACAGCAAGGATGAGCTTTGAAACCCTGATGCTAAGCCTGACACAAAAGAATGGACTGAGATAAGCCAGACACAAAGGAACGGACATTATGTGCTTCCATTTATGTACCCGGAGGGGGCAAATTCACAGAGACAAAGTAGATCAGAGATGACCAGGGGCTGGGGTAAAGGAAGGAGAGGTTACTGCTTAATGGGTACAGAACTTTTGTCTGGGGTCATGAAAAATGTCTGGAGATGGACAGTTGTGATGGTTGTACAACATTCAAAATGTACTTAATGCCACTAAGCTATACACTTAAAAATGCTAAAATGGCAAACTTTATGTTATGTAATTCTTGCCACGGTAAAAAGAATGGCAAACGAATTACTCTAGCTACAGAGTGGAGAATAGATGTGGGGCTTCCTGGGGGTGGGGAGAGTGGGAAGAAGCAGAAGACCAGCAGTGGGCATGGGGGTTCTGTCACATGGTGTTGTGGAGATGACGGTGCCTTGGACCGGAGTGATGCCAGCAGCGGTGGAGAGAAGTGGCCAAATGAAAGCTTTTTGGAGGCAAACAGCTGACATGATGTGTTATGTGCATAGGAGGTGGTGAAAGGGGATTGTATGTGACACCTAGGATCTTGTCTTTAGGTACAGAGTGCATGGTGGTGTCGGGTTCTGATACTTTTAGGGGAAAATAGCTGAAGTGCTGTCGGGGGAAGAAGTATTATCCTTGCTTAGAGCCACCAGAGGGGCAGATGAAACTGTAAGGAGACAAGTTTGAGCTCCATATTTTAAAAAAATCAACAAAAAAATCTTTCTAATAGAGTCATTATGAGCATGGAAAGGGCTCCCATCAGAGGGTGTGTGGGAACTGCGCACCCCCTTGGTGAGGCTGTCAAGGGGAAGATACATGTTGGACTGGATGATCTTTAAGATCCTTGCCAACCCTCCGACTCCTTCATCCTAGGTCTTTGGAGGCTTTTGCAAATAGAGTATCTGTCGCAGATTGAGACAGAAACCAGATTACAGAAGCGGTTAGTAAGGTAATAAGGCTGTGCCTAGAGATCTAGTAATTGAAATAATTGTCAAGAATCTCATAACCAGGGAAGTCAGTGGGGTCAGAGAGGGTTTTTTCCTGCTTTCTCTCTCTCTCCTTCCTCCCTCCCTTCCTTCCTTCTCTCCTTCCTCCCTTCCTCCCTCCCTCCCTCTCTTCCCTTCCTCCCTTCCTTCCTTCCTTTCTTCCTTCCCACTTCCTTCCTTCCTTCCCCCTTCCTTCCTTCCTTCCCTCCTTAGTTCCTTCCTTACCTCCCTCCCTCCTTCCTTTCTTCCTCCCTCCCTCTCTCCCTCCTTCCCTCCTTCCTTCCTTCCTTCCTTCCTTCCCTCCTTCCCTCCCTCCCTCCCTCCCTCCTTCCCTCCTTCCTTCCTTCCTCCCTCCCTCCCTCCTTCCCTCCTTCCTTCCTTCCTCCCTCCCTCCCTCCCTCCCTCCTTCCTTCCTTCCTTCCTTCTTTCCTTCCTTCCCTCCTTCCTTCCTTCCTTCCTTCTTTCCTTCCCTCCCTCCTCCCGACCCCCACCTCTTTCTACAATGGAGGAAAGCTATCTCACACTGGCTGTCCTCTGAGGGAGCCCTGGACCCTAGGTGACGTGAGGCTGGTCATTTCAGGTTGGAATTAGAACACACGGAATGATTCCTTCCCTCTAAGCCACGTCTCAGCCCTGTGTCCTTGTAGTCACCACAGTGATTCCCTGACGTAGCATCACAGACAACTTCCTTGGCTCAAATCATTTCCTGCTGTGCACCCGTAACACACAGATTGGAGGTAACTTTACTCCAGAGAACCAATTAGCACAGACCCAGGCTGGGTAATTACAGCTTGATAAGATCCCTGCAGCCGATATCCAGGGCAGATAAAGCACTCGGAAGCCATTTCTCAGCAGGACTTGGGGGGAACAGTATTACAACTTGCCTTTCCTCCCCTCCTTCTCTGCCCTTGGACCCGCACCCCTCCTCTCCCAAATTTAAACTGACCCAGAAGAGGAAGGAGATGGGATGAGAGAGAAAAGACCCTGAAGTGAACAGCTGCTCCTCTCCTGGAGCCAGGCCCACCACCTGGACTGGCCTTTCCATCAGCCCTAAGAGGTAGCTGTTACTCCAAAGCTGGGGAAATGGGACCAACTGACTAGGAGAGCCACAGGGTTCTAACCCAAGTGACCAGATTAGGAAGGGGATTATACATCTCATCTTCATGGATGGGCAATGCTCCAGGACTCTGCTCAGAGAGGCCCATGGCCCCACCGGGATCTCTGACCCTCTTCCCTCCCCTTCCCTTTGGACCTGTGCAGAGGCTGTTGCTGTGTGTGAACCTGTTTGTCTTCATCCTCCTACTTCAAGTCACTTTCACCCACCAGGACCTCCCTAACCGCCCCTCACTAGCCTCCCCATAGCCACTTGGGGCTCCTTTTGATCCACTCTATATACTGCACCCAGAGGAACTGTGTTAACGTGTAAAGCCGGTTATGTCCTTCCCGTGCTCACAGCCACTCAGTGTCTCCCCACCACCATCAGGATAATGTGCAAACACAGCCTCGGCTGACTAGTGTTTTCTTTCAGATCTTGTAAGAAACAAAATACCGCAGATACTGTTGAGATCCACTGTCTACATTTCTCCAGCCCCATTTTTCCTTTCTGAGGTCTTCAGCTATAAACTTTTTCTTTTGTGACTTAAAATTGTATTGTTTAAATTAGCCAACAGGAAAATTGACTGCTGTTTTTGGTGTACAGTTCTATAAATTGTAATACATGGGTAGAGGTCTACACCACCATCACAATCAGAGTAAAAAGAGTCCCATCACTCCTGTAAAATCTGCCTTGTGGTCATACTCTTCCCTTTTTCTAAGTCCTACCATGCACTAATCTGTTCTCCATCACTATAGTTTTCTTTGAAAGATGGGATATCCATGCAATCATAAACACACTATGTAACCTTTTGAGATGAGCCCAGCTTCTTTCACTCAGTGTGGTATCTTTGCGATCCATCCAAGTTGTTGTGTATATCAATAGGTTTTTCTTTTTTATGGCTGAGTAGTATTCCATTTTATACATGAAGATAGGTTTGTCTAGCTGCTCATCTGAGGACATGACCCTTTTTGTCTCCTGACATTTGTACATGTTGTTCCTTCTTCTGGAGACATCCTTCCCTCCCTCCTTCCTCCTTCTTGCCTGTCTAATTCCTTATCCCTCTTCAGATAGCAGGTTAAACATTCCTTCCCTTGGGAGACCCCTCTGACTCCAGACAGAATTAGGTTACCCAGCTGGTACTTCCTCCAGTGAACACGTTCCTCACATTTGAAGGCAGGTTTTGGTGAAATCATTTGCCTTCTCCACCACCTGTAAAGCTTCATGGAGACAAGGGCTGTAGCCACGTTATTCCCTGTTATATGTCTATCACCTGGCAAGTCCTAATAAATATTTGCTAAATTAATGAATATTATTTGCTTTTATATGCCTCGGACCTAGTATTATAGTAAACATTCAGTAAATCACAAAGGATGTATGACAAATTAATGAAAAAATGTGTGTTGCTGTCCATCTCTCAATAGACTCATATGTTTATTTTGCTTTTGTCTAGGCTACTCTTACCCCTTTGCCAAACTTTCATAATACTCTGAACCACCAGTCTTTTTATTTTGCAGCATTACAAAAAATAATGACATGCCACAATAAGAAGAAAAACACAGATAAGTGGTTGGGATAAAGTGAAGATGAAGAGAAATAGAGATATGAGACCAAGGAAAAGCTAGAACACAGAAATTCATGCCCTAAGGTCTGCACTTCCTAGCAACCAAAGACAAAAGGAAAGCCACCAGTGACAGATTTTGCCTTGTCCATTAGTCAAAATTAGACCAGTTTCCCCGGAGAAGCTGAAACTAAGGGAAATTTCCCATGTGGGACTTCAAAAAGGAACACAGAGATCTAACAGGCAATTTGAAAAATAGGCTTCTTCCATCAAATATAATAGCTAGACTTGGAGATTTCCCTTCAAGCTTTCTTCAGTGCAAACTTAAAACCGTATGACTAAACACAAGTCAATAAAGCTGCTTCCATGAGATGCCAAAACCATTTGGTCCAGATATGCAGTTCTCTGATCATCTGGCTTGATCCAGGGATAAAAATCTAGAATATCTGGAGGAGTAGATGGGCTGCATGTCCTTCAGATAATCCCCCATGATGTGTATTTCCTGCACTGGGCTTTTCATGACAGCCAGAAGCAGACGATTTGAATTTATGTTTCCCAGTGAGGACGTAGAGTGTTGGCATTCTGTGTTGTCAGCACAAGGTAGCGTACGTCCTTCATAAATCAACCAAATGGGTGGCAGAATTGGCATCCTCTTATGAAATCAAGCATCCTCACCAAGGCTCTTGCCTGAACAAACTGTCATCTCTCCCACCACGCTTGGATGGGTCACAAATATAATAAGGTCGTGGAAGAGAAACTGAGGTCCCCCTCCCCAGCCCGTGCCCCAGGTATAGGCAATACCAGGAAGAGCCCTGTGGAAAACTTGGCTCAGTTTCAGCAGGATTTGAAAAAGACAACTTTAAGACAATCCCAGATCCTGGGATTAAATATTCTGAAGAGAATGAGAGTATCAGCTAACACTTGGATATAGAATGCTTTCCATTAACATAGTCATTGCGCTTGACGTTGACAAACGCAGGGCAGGAGGTAGGCTGGGCAAGGTTCACCATTATACCCAATTTATAGATGGCAAAAAGATACTTGGGAGGTTAAATGAGTTGCTAGAAGTTGCTCAGCATAATGTGTCAGAACCTATACTTTAGCTTTTCTGGACTGAAATTTTGTGTTCATTGCATTTCCCATTTAAGATATTAACATACTAGATGACTGCATGCAAATGTAGTGTAATGATTTCCTAGAATAATAACATAGAGACGCAACCTTTATCTTTAGATCAAGAAGGCGTCTCCAACTATAATAAAAGGGATTTGGGTTAGACATTAGGAAGATATTTCTGCCAGGGAAAGTTATAAGTCATAAGAACAACCCACTGAGGGAGACTCTGGAATTCTCTTACTCATAACCTTTAAAAATGTGAGTGTTGCTCTTGGTCTGGGACAATTTTGGGGTTGTCCTATGTGGAGAGCCCATGTCTGCCTTGAACTTCTTTGCCTCCCACCCCATCCTTCCATAGCAGAGCCTGGGCTTCAGGTCAGGGGCGTCAGCCTGGGGCACCTGCCATTCATGGATTCATTCATTCAACAATATTTGTTGCACTGGACCGTAGTTGTGTCAGAGTCTCAGCAGGAGATGTTTTCACCCCAGATAGTTCAGATGAAAAGGCTCTAATGGAGGGACTCGCTACAGAGATGTGAGCAGACCAGGGGAACCCCCAAAGCATGGTGAGGGCTCCGAAACCAGGAACAACAGGGCAGTCAGAAGAAGTAGAGTTACTGAGTGGAGCTCGTGAGCCCTGGAATCATAGGGGAGAGGCTGTCTGGCAAGAGCTGCAGCCGTGGAGGGAGGCAGCTGCCAGATTCCTGGCGTCAAAGGGAAGGAGTGGAGAAGAAACTCCCCGTCTCCCTTTTCCCCTGGCTTCTGGTCTCTCTCTGGTGCCCACATTGGCCACACCCAGCCAGGCACTGGTCAACAAGAGAGGCCGGGAGGTACAATGCCCACAGGTCAGCTTCCTGAGGCCAGAGCAGGGCGGAGGATGGACCAGAGTGGGGCAGGAGCCCGTGGAGATCAGCCAGAAGAGTGGAGCAAAATCAACAAAATCTCTGCCTTCCTCCAGCTTTCATTCTGGAGGGAACCAGACAGTAGATACACCCCCCACCCCACCCACTCCCGAAAGTGAAAAAAGGGCATATGACCCAGTAACATTGAGTGCTGTGGAGAAGAACAGAGCAGGTGCAGAATTAGAAGTGGGAGGGGCTGTTTTAAATAGAGTGACTGGGGGGCTCTGAGGAGGTGACATCGTGCAGAGACCTGGATGAGGCAACGGACTGGATCCTGGTCCCCATTTAAGGGCCTGGCAGCCTAGTTCCAGGGGGCAGAGAGAACCTGATTTGGGAAAGTGAGGAGGACCCCAGTGAAGGCAGGTTCTCAGAGTGCCCTGCACGTCTGAGGGCAGAGCCGGGCACAGGCGTGTCCCACCACACTGTGTGCCAAGCAGACACCCGCTCACAGAGGCAGAGGTGCCACAGCCAGGTTGCCTGGGGCCCCGGGAGCCAGGTGAGACCACGGCTTCCCCCTCAGCTGGGCCTGGAAGGCTGGCTCACCACCATGGCAACGGGTGCTCGTGAATGAGGCGAAGGCGGGTTTCAGGGCTCACTCAGTGAGAGACCAAGTGCCAGGCAGTGACCCAGAAAATGCTGCAGACTCCCGTGGCTTCTCCCCAAGAGTGTGAAGAGAGTGGCAGCTGGTGGCCAGGTGGCCAGGCACCCACGTGTGGCTGTGGCCGTTCTCCATGCTGGTCTCGGGGCCTGGAGTCGGCTATAATTGGGACTGAGAGACTCACACCCACCTCCCCCTCACATAGACACTGTCTCTGTCTCTCTCTCTCTCACACACACACACACTCCTAGAAACACAGGCTTCCATGAATGCACGCAGCAGCAACACTGAATTCAGGAGTACTGGTGGGTCTGGGAAGGCCTCCTGGAAGAAGCGATGTTTCAACTGAGACCCGAAGGCAGAGTAGGAGTTAGCTGAGTAAAAGGAAGGTGGGAAAACATTACAGGCAGAGGGATCAATGTGCCAACGCCCAGAGGTGAAAGAGAGGGAGACAGAGAGAGAGAGGCAGGATGGGGGGCCAGAATGGAGAGAAATTCAGGGTGGCTGGAGCATAAATGGGGGGAGACCCACCAACACAGAGGGGCAGCAGGTGGCCTGGGGTGTCCACGGTCTCCCTCTGCTCCCTCCTGTATCTCCTGACCGGGAAGGGGACAGTCACTCTTCTTATTTCTGGAGTGCTTTGCCGTTTGTGAAATGCTCCCATGCCCGTGTTTTATCGGTTTTAGTTATGACAAGATGCAGAGCTGGGACTGTGAACACGGGTGAGGACAGAGGCTCGGCAATGTCCAGTGACTAGTTACAGGGCCCTGTGCGAAGCGTCGGGACTCGCACACGAGTTGCCTGACTCCTAGTGTGATACCCGCCTCACTGAGAGGTAGGTGTGCAGATCCCCTGGCCTGGCGCCCAAGCTATCAGCACAATCTGTGTTTCCACAGTCACCAGCCTGAAGCCTGGACCCTGTTAGAGTCAGGCTGTGACTCCCTCAGCTGGCCTCGGGCTCATGCCCTGGGCACACGTGTGTGTGCGTGTAGCACACTCAGCCTTCACGAGGCCCTGCCCAGCCCTGGGTTCTGTGGCTGAAGATTTTGTCCGAGTGCCACCCTGCTCATCTATGCAGCAAGGGGTTCCTGAGCTGATTCCCAGTTGCTTTCACTCCTCTGAAGACGGCAAGAAGCTGCAAGTTCTCAAGTGTGAAAATTTGTTTTGTTACAGTTTTGCTGTCTTGGGTCCCCATGTCACCCAGCCACCTCTTCCTACGCCATTCTCCAGTGTCCTTGGTTTACACTGTCATCTTATCTTCCATGTTTCGTCCTCTTCTGCTCTGGGGCTCTATTATCTGTCCTGGGCTCTCTGTGCTTCTCAGACTTTGTCTCCCTTTCCTGAAGTTTCCCCTAGTGGTTTGGTAGTCCCAGCCTCTCTATTCCCCTTATTCCTTCCCTTGGCCTGCAGTCCCTCCCAGCCATGCTCTCATTTCCACAGCAACCCCTCCCTGGAGAGAGGAACCCCAGGACCCAAAGGAGGAATTGCCTGGAGGGCGTGGCCTTGCTTTCTAGATCTGTGCTCCAGGGAATCATGTGGGTCCGAATAGGATGGGGAGAAGGGGGAGAGGAGACTCTGAGACTCCGAAGAGAGCAAAGAGAAGCTATTAGTCACCAGGAGGAGAAAAAGAAAAGGAATCGGTCAGACAGTAGGTAATTCAGCAAACTCACACAGCCCAAATCAGCCTTGAATTTATTAAGGGACTGGAATTAGAGTCGGCAGGGAAACGCAATATTGCTGGCCTAGCTTCTTCGCTCCCTGCTCCAACCCCGGGGTTGGAAGAAAGGTGAGCAGACAGGGCACCTGGGGTGGATGCCTAATCGTGTCTTTAGAAGCCAAGGGGAAGGTAACAGGAGGCAGAAAGAAGATGTAGGCAAGAGAAAAAGGGACAAATAGCTGCTAGCTTCCTCGGGGGCTCCAAATATCTCTTATGAATCCCAATGAAAGGACGTAGCGCAGGGTCCTTTGTAGCTGGCAGTGCTCATCCTTCCTCCCTTTTATCCCTTTCTCATAGTCTGCTTGTCACATGACCAAATATTAGTTAAGCATTTAACAGTAGTTTTTGGCACTTACAGGTACCAGCCTCTGGGTGGGTGCCGGAGTCAGAGATGAGTAATGCATGGTCCGTGCCCTCAAGACGTTCACAGCCTACTGCAAGATGAAGACGCCCACACAAGGATGCCCTAATTGACAAGCACAGTGAAAGCGATCAGTGCAAAGTCCAGGGCTGGCTTGGCTCTTACTAGAGGGCTTGGCGGGCTTCCAGAGCCTGGCTTCAGACCCAGAAGACAAGGCAGAGTTAGCCAGACAGGTACAGAGAGGAAGGGTAATCCCAGCAGAAGGAAGGTCATGGTTCAGAGCCCTGGAGTCATTAATGGGCGTATGGTGTGTTTGGGGGATGTAAGAGCAAAAGAGGGAAAACCAGGAGAGGCTAGCAGCTGATGTTTCCTCTAGGGCCCCTGTCAACGAATGACAGTAGGTTCAAGAAGCTTCCAGCTTTCTGGGATAAAGGAATTACATCCATCTCCCCACACTGGTCAATCTGACTAAGCCACACTACCCAGGGTAAGGTTCAGAGAAGCATAAGGGGACCAGGAGGCCCTTGTTTAAGAGGCTTTACAGGGAGTCTGTCATCTTGGTGAGCTTTGCTTTGGGGGAGGTGGCAGGAGTGGTACCTCCCATTCTAACCCCCTCTTTGCTTCCGTTTCCAGTCCTGGAAGATCTTCATCAATTCCCTTTCCTCCTCCTTGGGTAAAGTTCATCTCCACTCAACTATAACAGCCTCAGGCCAGAGGCCACTTGTTCCCTCCCACCCTGCCCCACCCCCATCCTTTGGCAGAAATGGGAATAGAGCTGTGAGGAATCCCAAGGAGAACTAGAAGAGAAAAACTAGAAAAGGTTTTCTCATTGTTGGTACATACAAAGAATTTACAAAACAAATTGAAAAAATGTAGCAAGAGTCTGCTTAAAATCCCTTACTGGCTTGCCATGACCTTAAGGGTAATAAAAACTCCTTGGTGTAGTACACAGGCTGCCCACCTACCTGTTCAGGTTCAGTTTCATGTCCCCTCATTAGCCTCTGGGAACCCTCTCCTTGTCCACATCTATATCCCAACATTATCAAGCCACCAGCAAGTCCTAGAATACGTTGTATTTTCTTGTGCTATCACTTGGATCTTGCTGTTTTCCCTGTTCAGAATTTCCATCCCCAACCTATCCACCAGGTTGACATTTCCTAAAATTCCCAAGTCATTTGCAAGTAAATTCCACCCTGGAGCAGGTTGCATGACCACACCCACCTTCCTCAGCTGTTAGAAATAATTTCCTGGGACCCCATAGCTCTGTTTCTATCACAGTTGCAGCATTTATCAGACTGTATCACTTATGTGATTGTGTCCCCTCTCACCTGCGAATCCCATGATGGCAGACACTGTATTTCACCTTTGGGTCCTTAGTGTCTGACACAGTCTCTGGCATAGAGTACATGTTCAATAAATATTTGGTGAGAGCATGGGTCAGTCTTAAAGTTATTCTATCCCTTGACCTAGTAATAATCTCAATTGTAGGAATTTAACCTAAGGAAATATTACAAAAGAAGGAACAAGAAATGTGCATGTAGATATTCATTTCAGGATTATCTTCATTAGTAGAAAACTGGAAGCAATCTAAATGCCGACAAGGGGGGAATTGTTAACTGAGTTACAGACTATTCTCTTGCCATTAAAAAGACTAACCATGGAGACTATGTAACAATGTAGAAAATGTTTCCCACACAATCCATAGTTTTAAAAAATGGTATACAAAGTTGTATGTTCACCCTGATTATAATTATGTAGAATTATAAGCAAGGACTAAAAGAGAATATACAAAAAGAAAATTAGTTTTTGGGCTGGGTTTAGTCAACTAGAGTGATTTATTTTCTTTCCTTAAATGTCTTTTTAATGCTGTTATGATAATATGTGCAGAAAGGAAATAGCTATTCAGCTCATGAGCCAGGCAATTTGGGTGTCTGTCTCTGTGAGGGGTTTGGAGGAATATATTGTCATTTTGTACATCAATCCTTAAAAAGCTATAGATAGACCCAAACACTCTGGTTTCTCCTATTATGCCCCTGTGACCCATAATGTATTCAAACATTCTTAAATCTTCTTTTGTTTCAGCTGGTGATGTTATAGATTTGGGTTATACCTACTTTCAGCATCTTCCTTCCCAGGCCTTACCTTTGGGGAATCTGCTAAGGTGCTTCCCATTACTACCCTCATCCCTTTCATCATTCTGTAATGATTTCCTGGATCTTTTCCTTATTTATTGCAGTATTTGCATGTTAGCTATTTGCCAAATGCTTACCACGTGCCAGGTAGGGTGACCAATCATTCCCATTTGCCTGGTACTCTCCTGGCTTTAACTGAAAGTCCACTGTCCTGAGAAACCATTCAGTCCCTGGCAAATTGGGATGGTTGGTCACCCTATTACCAGGCTCCATTTGTTAAATGCTGCAGTTAAAGTTATGAATCAGATGGACAGGATCCTTCCCTTGAAGCCGAATCTGGCCTCTGTAGTCTGACACCGAATTAAATCTCAGAGACAGAGTTTTGGGTGAAGTAGAAAAGAATAGCCTTATTGCTCTTCTAGGCAAAGGGGGTCACAGCGGGCTAATGTCCTCAAAACTGTGTGTCCCTACCTGGAGGGGCTAGTGAGGAGTTTTATAGTAATGATTCAAAGAGGGTGTGATTAGCTTAGACATTCTTCTGATTGGTTGGTGGTGAGGTAAGTGGGAGTCGGCATCAGTCAACCTTCTGGTTCTAACTGGTCTGAGGTCTACCTGCTTGTGGGCAGCATATTGTTAATTTCACCCACCTGGTGGGGGAATATCTGCAAAATAGCTCAAAGATATTGTTATGTGTATTCCTTGAGGGGGAACCAGGACCCTGCCCCAAGCCTGCACTATTGTTTCTTGACTATTCTTCCCTTGTCTCCCCCCATACTCTCCCTTCACTAATTAGCAACTGTTTGAACCTGCCTGTTGGAACTCAGGGAAGTTTATGGAGACTGAATGAAGCCTATTTCCTGTACTCAAGAAATGGGGGGACACAGAAAGGCTTCTGTGCCCAGGAGCCCTACAGGGTCCTGCTTGGTAACACCCTCAATGATTGAGGAAGCTCACACCCTATAAAGTGGGAAATGACCAAAAAAGCAATAGACAATTTGAGCATGCCATTAAAAGGTTGGCACCAACTACCATGAATGTATAGAATAAAAAGCAATGATTGTTGCATGTGTGTGTGTATGTGCATGTGTGTATGTGCATATATGTGTGTGTGGGACAGAGGACGGTCTATAGATGAGCTGGTATTTGAGCTAGGCAGTGAAAGAACGGCAGGAGTTCTCCTAACAGACAAGGGAAGTTGCTTACAGTTGCCTTCTGGAGTTTCAAGTTCGGTCCTGCATGGCAGTCTATGTGTGGCTGCACAGTTATTTCTTCAAGGGAAGGATAGTGTTCCTATTTGGTTTCCAACACCCTTCTTGTGTGAGCCAGCGGTTGGCCTTTTCTGTCATCTGCTCACTGGGGTCTAGTCTTCTTGGAATGGGAAGGAGTCCAGGTATTAGCCCCTGTCTTTTGTCACATTTGCTAACCAGTCATGCATAACCCAAGAATTAATTCTGAGTGCTTTCTCCTTGCCCCAATGTGGAATGTAGGTTTTTCATGCCAAAGCACCTGTCATGGGCAACCCTCTCCTGGCCTGGCCTGCTTTCTATGTTGTCCACCTTCAAGGACAGATGGCATGAGGGACAGGAAATGTTACGAACTGAATTGTGTCCGTACATGTCCAAACATGTGACGTATTTGGAGATAGGGCTTATGAGAAGGTTAATGGAGGTTAAGTGCGGTCACAGATATGAAGCCCTAATCCCATAGGACTGGTCCTTAGGAAGAAGAAGAGATACCAGAGACCTCTCCCTCTCCCTGCGAGCACATGGAGGAAAAGCCCCATGAGGACACAGGGAGAAGATGGCTGTCTGCAAGCCAGGAAGAGCCCTGACCAGGACTTGAATATGCCAGCACCTTGATCTTGGACTTCTAGTCTCCAGAACTGTAAGAAAATAAACTTCTATTGTTTAAGTCATCCAGCCAGTGGGAGTTTATTAAAACAGCCTAAGATAACTGATACAGGGATGCTGTAATATTTCTCAGACGAGGGTCTGCTCTCCCCAGCTGAACCGTAGCACTTAGGAGCAGAGAGTCAATCTTAGACCTATGGGTCTGGCCGGGGCTTTAGTATGAGGCCAAGCACGGAGTAGGTAAAAAATCAAAACCTATTCATTTCTTGAGGAGAGAAACTAGGAGAGAGGAGACCTTCACCAGCAGGAGGGAGGAGCTGGGGTCTTAGGATAAGACCATGGAAAGTGTGGGAAAAGGAGCCAGTTATGGCCACTCACTCCCTCCCCTTAGACATCTTTCCTCTCCCAGGAGTGAAGGCACACCTTGTACTTTGGGGGTATCCCAGGCATTGGTTGTGATTGGATACAGGAGTCTGGAGCCCTCCCCTGTTCTAGAATCCTGAGGTCTTTCTTTGGTCATTCGACCCTCGCAGCCAGGCTTGGGCGTAAGGACCCTGCATCACTCTGGTTTTACAGGTGAGAAAACTGAGGCTCAGAAGGCAACAGCCCTGTCCAAGGTCACACACCTAGTAACTGAGAGACCATGGCCTCCATGATGGGTCTGTTTTCCTCCCAGGTCTGTGATCTTTCCGGCCTGTTCCCCAGGAGCAAAGACCCCATCCCCTGGATCAGCCTAACCTAGGCTGCCCCTCTGACCAGCTCCCGCCCAAGTCCTTCTCATTCCCATCTCGCAGGGTAGGGAGTGAGATTCCCGGTGCGAGAAGTGAGCTCAGAGCTATTCATCCGACAATCGCTCCTTTCAGTCCAGATTTGTTTTTTGGTTTGCTTTCTGTTTGTCTTTTCTTCTGGGGAGGGAGGGATGCATGGGAGAGCCTCAGCCTTTTCTGAGAGCTCTGTGTTTATTTCTCCTTCTGTTGTGTGGGGATTTTAAATGATGAGCCTTTGATTTTTCTGCCTCCTTGGGAGATGTGCGCGATTTTTTAAAAACACACTGGCTCCGGTACTACATCACTGCCCATTTTTGCCTGCTGAAGAACCCAGGGGCTCAAAGCCCCGTCTGTGACTGTCTGTGCTCCCTCTCTCACCTTGCGTGGGGCATATGAAACATACTCACTCTGTGTGTTTTACTGAAGTAGAGAATGAGAGAGAGAGAGAGAGAGAGAGAGAGAGCTCGCTCATGGGAGTGAGAGAGAAAGGCGGGGTGCGAAGGGGGACTTTGGAGTGTGTCTTGGCCAGTCATTGTTGGAGCACCTCTGCCTCAACATCCAAGCCCGCCAAGAGACCGTTACGCCGAGAGACGGTTACAGGGACACAAAAGAGGGTGGGTGAACACGCATTCGCTTGTGGTCAAGAGCGTACATTTGAGGGAGCAGATGCTGAACACAATTATGTGGACGCTCAAGCCTGTTGAGCAAGGAGATATATGGCAGTTGTAGGTACTTGGCGTGCAGGTATGTGGTCAGACCTGGAAGAGACCTTGGCTGTGAAGACCTCCATGAACCATGTACTTGCCAGTGAGCAGGAATATACACGTGCAGAAAAGATGTCAGATGAAACTGTGAGGGTGTGAAAAGGCTTATGGAGCCCGGAAAAAGCAGCAGAAGACCCGGGTCCAAGTCCCCTGCCGACCTCTGACAACGATAGTCCAGTATTTTTAAGCAGATGTGGGAATTAGCAAAGGTACGTATGTGGACATCTGTGTCTCTGTGTCACACCCCAGGGTGTGTCTTTGTGTCAGGTGCACGTTCATGAGTGTGCCTGGGGCTCTGGGAGCACACGGGAAAAGAAGGGCCTGGGTATGCGTGTGAGAATGTCAGGGTGCGTGTGTGCAGTGCCACCCTGCATTGGGGTTTGCTGTGTTCACAACCCTGAGAATTTCAAACAGCAACAATCATGACAAAGAGGACCGGAAAAGAGCAAACGCTGCGTCCACTTCTGGGGCCTCAGGAGCAGGCCCCGTTCTGGCTGCGATTCCAGCAGTGTCTGTTACCATGACTATCACTGAAAGGACACTGCTGGTGTCTCTGTTTGTTTTAAAATTCCCATCCCTGTGATACTTCCTTCTGAAACTCAAACCCTATTCCCTCCACACTTCCCTCCCTTTAGATCAGGGAATGATAGTCCATTTTCTCCCCAGTCTCCAGCCAGGAAGTAAGAGGAAGTCGGCCTCCCTATTGTTCCAACCCCCTCTCCATCCTCAAAGTCCAGGTACCTCTGGGGGTGGCTTGGACCCTGCTGGAAAACCAGAGCGCCCAGGGAAGATGGATGATCTCCTATTCGTCTTCAGGTCCGACCTCCTGGCTCAGCTTCCGATTAACTGGCTGCCAGGGTCTGGAATAGGAGGCTAAGGATGATGCCGGGGGTGGAAGCTGCAGATTTCTAAGAGCTGCTTCGCCAGCCCAGGCCGGAGGGAACGGGAGACAACAGAGCTTGGTCCCAGGCTGCATCAGGCGGGCCTTCACGCACCTCAAACACCACTCTTGGTCCCTGGCCCAGTTTGTGAGTGGGTGAAGGGCAGGCTGGAGGGACTGGGAACTGCCAGGAGAGAGCAGAAAGATGGGCCAGGCGGTGGGTGCTTGTTCCTGCTCACAGGTGTTCCATTGCGTTAGTTCTTTCCTTTAGAGGATGGGCCAGTGAGGCTCAAGCCACGGGTCCCTTTGCCCGTCAGCTAGTCAACTTCAGATGTCCCAGGCCTCTTGCTGGACCTGCAGCCCTGGCCCTTAGGTGGGAGGGGCATCGGTAATACCAACAAGAGAGAGGGGCATACGCGGAACAGCCCCGCCAGAGGGGAACAGTGCGCCCCTGGCTTCCCCATCAGACTGCTCCCCAGGGGCAGCAGCTGTGTCCTTTTAGACTATACCCAACCCTGCTTCCTCCAGGACAGAGCCCTGCCCTGGGCTCTGGTTACAGCACGTGCTCAGGAAATGTGCACTGAATTCAGAGCCCTGGGCTGGGAGCCCTCAAACCTGACTGTTCCCACACAGGACCCTGACTATATGTGCAGGCAGTGCTGTGCCTTTTCTCAGCATTGCTTTCTTCATCTAAAAATGAGGAGCTTAGATTGAATTATCTCTACACTTCCAGCACTGACATTTCATGATTCTATTAACTAATTGAATTGGATGGACATTATGGAGAATGTTGAACAACAGGTCATTTTTCTTTGAACATTAACTGGATCCCTGGGCAGTGTCATCATCAGGTCAGCGTAAAGCCCGACATGAAATAATTTTACCTTCTCCCCTTTCCTAAGTGAGCAAATTCATTGAGTCCGTCCTGAAGCCTGTGGTGGGGAGTTGGGAGGTGAGCCCCTCGTCCTGCTGTGAGTTTCTGGTGGTTAGAATGCTTTGGGCACTAGGCGGCCCTTTAAGCTGAGGAGACCATGAACTCCCTTCAGCCGTAACATCAGGACTGTCTGCTGCTTCGGGGAGTAAAACTGGGTGGGGAGGGGAAGAAAAGATCTGAGTTTGAGAAGCAGATCCTGGCTCTTCCAACAGAAATAACAGGGATGTGTCTTTGTGGAGCCATGGGGAATAGAGACTGGAATGCTTTCTCCAACTCTGGACTTCCTGGGTCACCCACCCTCTTGATAATCTTTTATTTCTTTCTAATAGATAAGAGTGACGGGTTGAATGTGTCACCCTAAAATTCATATGCTGAGGTCCTCACCCCCAGTACCTTAGAAGGTGACCTTCTTTGGAAATAGGGCTGTTGCTGATGTAATTAGTTAAGACGAGGCCATTCTGGAGTAGAGCGGATCCCTAATCCAACACGACTGGTATCCTTATAAAAGGGGGAAACTTGGACACAGACGCTCACAGAGGGAGAACATCATGTGAAGATGAGGGCAGACTTGGGGTGATGCTTCTACGAGCCAAGGACCACCAAAGACTGCCAGCAACCACCAGAAGCTAGGGAACTGACATGCAACAGATTCTCAGAGCCAACCCTGCTGACACCTTGATCTTGGACTTCTAGCCTCCAGAACTGGGAGACGATACATTTCTGTTGTTTAGGCCACGCAGCCTGTGGTGCTTGGTTACAGCAGCCCTTGCAAACTCGTACAATTAGAGATAGATACAGCTGCTGCAGAAAGCCTTGTATCTCCCATTCCCTCCTCTCTACTCCCCGCGCCCACCCCAGGACTCCACCCAATGCTGTCAGGTGGAGGGCCCAGGAGAGCAGGTAAACACCCTCAGGGAAAGTGATTCTTCCAGCCCCGCTTGCCTTTATACCTGTTGTTATGGATCAGGAAGTCCTTCCTTCTAGTCCACCTAAATTCCACCTGCCGCAGCCCATTTAGTCTTATTTTGCCCCCAGAAGAGATACTGATTAAGCAGAATCCCCACCTCCAGAGAACAACCCTTCGCTGCCTAAAAGTTTCATGTGTAAAATCTCCTTTGCATAACAGCTGACTGCTCCCACCCTCCAGAAGAAGGTTAACCTTCCGTGCTGGGCGCCCGCCCCCTGTCCGGACTCAATCCTCCGAATGTCCGTGTGCGATGGCTCTTTCTCCCACCTCCCAGAGCGGGCTACACAGGATCTGGTCTCTCCCTCCCACCCCAGCCCTCTCCTGCCTCCCTGGCCCCCTCCACGCAAGCTGTCCTTCCAAAAGACAGTGCTTGTTTATGTGCTCACACTTGCCTTGTCTCCAAACACAGCGTGGAAATAAGTCGTAAGGACTGAGATGCGGCGGCTGCGAAATCGCAGTGACCGATGAGAGGGCCTGATTGCTTGTGCATAGCTGCTGAAAGGGGTCTTGACATTTTAAGTGCTCGTCAGAGTGAGGAATGACAGCCGCAGACAATGAGACACTTCCTCTTTGCCTTTTGCTGGCTATTAATAAGTGTTTCTGATTCTGCAGATGTGGGAGAGATTCTGGGCCATTGGGTTGGGTGTGCTGCGTTTTTTTTTTCCCCCTCACTTTGTCTCTCTCCCAGTCCCCGTTTCCTCCCCCTCTGCTAGCTGCCAGCCTCCTTCTCTCCTAGGCGCTGCTGGCTGTTGGTCTTGGAGTCGGATTTGTTAGTGCTCAGAAAATGTCATTAGGAAGCTGGACTCCGACCTGCTCTTGGCTCCTTGCTGGAATTCAATCTCTTAGTCTCCCTGGCTTGGACCAACTGCCAAATCCCACTCCCTTCCCCCAGGGTTGGAGAGGAGTGGAAGGGCTAGAGCAGGCTGGCAGAGGAGATAGGGAGGGTGCAAGGCTAGAACAGGGGAGGGGGAACTGGGGCTCTGGCTGTGTGCAGGCGCACTGAGAGCGGTCAGAGTCAGCTGGGACAAAGGACCAGGCCTGTGATGGACAAGTGCAGAGAGAACAGGGACAGAACTTCTTCCCTCCCTCCCTCCTCCCCGTCTTCTGTCCTTCCAGCAGCACTGACTTCAGAGAAGCCACAGCATCGTCCTCCACAGCCCACACAGGGACGGGGGCTGTTTCCTGGCCTCAGGGAAGATGCCGCATCCAGGAAGGGGTCCTTTAGTTTCCAGGGTTCCCTACCTGGTTCCCTGAATCTCACGGCTCATTGTTCTGAAATCCACCCTCTCCCCAAATTAGAACCTAACACCCATTGTGCCCGGATTTGAGGCTAACACTGGGATAGTCCTGGGCAAACCAGGACCCTTGGTCACCCGACCCAAATCACCCCCTGACCCCTGACCTGGCTTCTGATGTCCATTTTTGAGAGGTACCTTCCTGGCTTTAAACGTGTGCTATTGGAACAGGCAGCAGGCAGTAAGGAGTGTGCAAGAGGATGGGTTTCGGTGAGAAAGAAAAGAGCCTTCAGATTGGAACAGCGTGGCCTTTTCAACCCGCAAAAGAGAAAAAAAAAGAGATGTCCAGCCAAGGTGGAGTTGCACTTAGAGATGAGCTTCTGTATCTGTGGGGAAAAGAAGGCTTAGGGGAACCAAGCAAAAAGAGGAGCAGCTCCCCTGCTCCCAGGTCTGCTTGGCTCTCAAAGTGCCTCCACCCACATTCTCACCCTCCCCCAGCCACCCCCCTCCAGCTGACCCCCCTCCAGCCTGGCTTCACCTGGAGTCCAGCTCCAAAGCCTTATCCCAAGCCCGCAGCCTTTGGATCTCTTTATTCTGATTCAATTACATACACAATATGATCTTTGCAAACAGAAAATTACACGCTGCAATAATTGAATTCTTTCCTGGACTTGAAGCCTGCTGGGCTGTGGTGTGGACCAGTTTCCAGATATTCAGCCTTGCTCCAGGGCCCCAGCTTCACTTAGCAAAATAATAACTAATATTTAAACACCATTTTATAGTTCATGGTGCTTCTACTTCCCCCATCTCCTTTGAATTTTACAACTAGGCGGAGTAAGCTATTTTGTACCACTTTTGTTTATTATTAAGCTAGTATATATATATCATTATCATTCCCTTTTTACACATGAGGAGACTGAGGCACGGAGCAATTATAAGATGTGCTCAAGACCATGGAACACATAATGGTTAGAGAACCAAGATCCAGATCCAGGTTTTCTGAGACAAATTTGATGTTTTTTCCCAATCCAACCTGACTCCCATTTCCTAACTACTACATGGGCTTGGCTCTCCTGGTCCCATGTGGTTCACAGGAAAGAGGACAATTCCTTTTTCTCCCTCCCACAAGTCTAGGCATAAGTGTTATCTCCAGAACCATGGACAGAATGCATCCTGTCTTTTACCAGAAACCAAAGCCACTCTTTCCTATTAAATACCAGCAAACAAAAATTATTGTTGGATACCCTCAAGAGTTTACTTTTTCCATTGGTCTACCAAACCTTTTCCCTGTAGGACCAACAAGGCAACTACTTTCATTTCAATTTCCTGGCCCTTACTTTAAAATAAAGCCAAACAGACTCATTTCTTAGGCATGTGCAGGAAATATGGCAGTGACTTTTGTTACCCTTGTCAGCATTTGCACAATGAATGTTTATTGAGCAACTGTTTATGTGCCAGACATTTGTTATCTCATTTGGTCCTCACAATAAATTAATGAAATAGCTACTAATATTTCTATTTTAGGGATTAGGAACTGGAGCTTAAAGGAGCAAAAAATCCCCCCCTCCAAGTCTCTGCTTCCAGCAAGGACTAGAACTCAGGCCCTGCAGCTGCAGATCCTGTGCTCTGAACCACTGTGCCACAGACCGGTCAGGAATACGGCCCTTTCTTTCCTTCCCTCCCAGTTCAGCTCAATCTCATCTCTGAAATGGACTGTAGAATTCCCTCCTTAATGGTCTCCTTGATTTTGGTCTTATATCCATTAAATCCATGCTTTATACTCAGCCAGTGGGTGACTTAATAAACATCTCTGACGAAGCCATTCCCAGGCTCCAAGAAAAGCTCAGTAACTCCCAAATACTTACAAGAAGAAAAAAAATGCCACTCTCTGTGGAGCACTGGACCAGGTCTTCTGTGATTCCCTGCTTATCTTGCAAGCCCCATCTTCTGCCTCTCCCCTTGCATTATACTCCATAGTTATGCTAAACTGCTTATAATTCTTTTATTGCAAACACCAGGAGGTCTCCCATCTCAGTGTTTTCATGTAAAGCTTCTCCTTCTCTCTGGAGTGCCCTCCCCACTTTTCTTTGCTGGACTTGCTTACTTTCTCATCAAGGCTTAGCCTAGGCATCATCCTTTCCAGAGGCCTTTGCTGAATCTCAGGTGTGCTAAGTCTCCTATCCTGTGATCCACAGTCCCCTGTGCACTGCCCTGAGGACAATTCCTTGTTCAGGTGTCTGTGGTCTCTAGCCCCGCCCTCCAATCCTGGAATGCAAATTCATTACGCAGAGACTAGATCATTCTTGCTGTGCCCCAGCAGCTAACACATTTCCTGGCTCATGGTCATCCCTCATTAACTATCTGTTGAAGGTCTCTAAATCACTATGTTTAGCTGACGACACAAATGTATGAGCCTATCTTCCTAAATACCTATAACCTCAGAAGATTTTGCATGACTCCTGACACAATATAAAAATAAGTATATGCCCAACTGGCCTGGAGAACCAAAGGAACCTCTGCTTCTTAGATATGCAGAATGATCCTAGAATAAGAAAGTCTCTTCTGACACATCAATAAACTTCACACTGACTTTCTAGAGGGTCCCAGAAAATGAGAAGGGAAGTTTGAGGTGGTGCAAAGTCTACCCATCAGTCTGGGGCTACTCTGATACACAGCTGGCAGACACGTCAGAGAATCCAGTCTCCTCCTAAGAATATTTCAGGCTTTACTGTCATAAAAGGAAACTTGGAAAATGGAGACATTTACCATGCTCCTGATAAGATTCAATATTGCAAAGAAGTCAGTGCTTTCCCAAATGGTCTATAAATATTTAATGCTCTCCCAATCAAGACCCCAACAAAATTTTTCATAGAACTTGACAAGCTAATTTTGAAATCCAGACTGAAAAATTACTATCAAGAAAAACAAGATAATTAAAAGAAAAAGGATAGGGGATTTGTCCTCTCAGATATCAAAACATATTATATATGTATGGTATTTAAAACAGTAAAATTCTGTGCTATTTACTCATAAATAGACAAACAGGTTGACAGACTAGAATACTGAGTCCAGAAATAAGTACATATATTTGCTGGGCACATAATAAACAATAAATATTTTGGAGTAAATAAACAAAGGTGGCATTTCACATCAATTGGACTGGACAATTAACTATTCATTGAGGAAAAAAATAGAGCTAGATTCTACCAGTCACAAAAGTCAACTCCAAATAGCCTAAAAATCTAAACATAAAAATATCCATAATATTTAGAAGAGACAATAGAATAATTTGCTTATGACCTCAGGGTAGGAAGAGTCTTCTTAAATAAATGAAAATATGCAAGAGATATAGAACAAGGGTTGGCTCACCACCTATTTTTATAAAAAAAATTATTGGGACACATCGTTTATGTATTGCCTCTGGCTGCATTTGTGCTACAGTGGTGGTGTTGAGTACAGAGACCAGATAATTCACAAAACTCAAAATATTTACTATCTGGTCAATTACAGAAATGGCTGACCGCTGACACAGAGTGAAAATATTGCTAAATATAACTACATCAAAAATAGAAACTTATTAGTTACAAAAATGCCAAGAACAAAGTTTGAAAGGCAAAATACAGACTTGAGAAAAACATTTTCAACATATGTAACAGACAATAGATTATTAGTATCGAGGTTATATGAAGACTGCTTACAAATCAGGGAGTCACTCTAACAAGAAAGAGACAGTGGGCAGAAGATATGAACAGGAAAGTCACAGAAGAGGTTAATATGACCAAGAGAGACCTGGAGAGATACTCAGCCTCACTGGTTTTTATCACTCAAAGACCCAGCAGGAAACAGAGGGTAAAAGTAGGCAATATGAGGAAAGTTTAACAAAGGAACTGTTTACAAAGTGTGAACTGGACTTAAATAACAAACAAGGGATGGTACAGTATCCTTGGCCAGTAATTTTACATTACAAAGATTTTGTGTTATATATATATATATATTTACCACAATAAATAGCATGTATATTCTCCCTCTCCAAAAAAGCACTAAAAACCCAACTGTATGGTGTTTAAAAATATTTCAATATAAAAGCATAGAGAGGTTAAAAATAAAAGTTGTAAACTGCAAAGAATAAGCATAAAAAAGCTGGTGTGGCTATATTTCTATCAGAAAAAAATATTCTGAAACAAAACATTATTGGAAATAAAAATTAAATAATGGGTCAATACATTAAAAAAACTTAATAATCTTAAATGTCTATGTACCTAATAACAGTTTCAAATACAGAAAGCAAAAATTGACAAATCTAGAGGGAGAAATAGAGAAATCCATAAGTATAGCTTTTTAAACAACTTCTCAGTAATTGATAGAACAAGTAGCAAAATAACACCAAAGATATATAGGAAGCTGTTACCACCCCAAGGCCTGAAGGTACAAGAGAAAGAGTAGAAGCCTGGGAGAATTTTATGGAGAGGGCTTGTGACAGGAACTGTGGCTTTGAGTACTGGGGTGCACTATGCCATTGGGAACTGGCAGAGAAGGAGAGAGAATAATTTCTCTAACTTCATTTTTCTCTTGCCCTCTAAGTTTTCTATTGGCGAAGAGCCTGTTGACGTAGTCCTTATAGGTCAGCTTCCTAGGGAATGGGGTGGAGAAATGTGGAGAGTGGAACTGGAAAGGCAGACTGAAGACGTTCAGCACAGTAGTAATCAGGGAAATGAATATCAAAGCAACATCGAGTTACCCCTTGTCACCCACAAGAATGGCACATACTTATAAAATGTGGTGTTGTGAAACACACCCTCATACACTGATGATGGAGGATAAATTGGGACAGCTGCTTTGTAGACCAGTTTTTCAACTGCCATTAAATTTATGGACATAGTCTAAAAGGATATATCCCATGATTAACCATGAGGAGATGGTAAATTTTTTCAATAGGAAGAATGTATTTATTTACTACTTGTGAAATTAAAAATTCATTACCACCAACAGCAACAAAAGAAGACCATCAGCCCTGCTGGAATGCTATCTCTGCCATGAAGCCTTCTGGTTCTGCCTGTCGGAATTCTTCCCTCTGTGCACTGTCTGGACCAGACATCTCTGTTCCAGCATGCATCACAGTCGATCCTAGATTGGAGTTCATGCCTGATGTGTTGGCTTTCCCTTCTGGACTACAATCTCCTTGAGTCCAAGAACCGTGCCTTTATAGTGGACATTCTTTACTTTCTTTTCTAATCTGGACTCCTTTCTGGCAACTCTCCAACTCAAGTCCAACCCATACGTGACAGCAGTGCCCTCCAGGAACCGTGCTTGTCAATAGTGAGTACCTGGGCAACTGACCCAAATTGGACCAATTAGTGTACTTTTGTCAAAATTGAGGATCTGGGAGAGACAGGAAGTTAGACCTGGGACATGTCAACTGCCATATTTTCAATTAAGTGGACCTGAGAAGCAGACAAAGCTGGTTCCTCAAAGAAGGAGAGAGAAGAGGAATGAAAAGACATGCAGAAGGGAGCAGAGACAGGAATCTTGCTGGTGTTTGAAGACCTGAGTCTGGCTTGCTTCAGCAACACCTATGTACCTTTGTATAAAGATCATCCCCGTGTCTTTATAATAAATGCCCTTTTTCGACTAAGATCTCCAGTTGGTTTGTGCTACTTGTAACCAGAAGAATTCTAATTAATAGTGCAGGGTTCGCTTTTGTATCTTCCACTGTACCTACCTCATGGCAGAGCTGGCTTCCTAGTAGACCCTCAGCAAGCGTTTGCTAAATTGGACCAAATGAGGCATTCGTTCTTCCTGTGGCGCCCTCACCCTGCCTCTGGTTGACACTTGTAGTGCTGCTAGCTCACCACCTCCTAAGATTTCCCACCCCACTGATGGGCAGCTGTTCCACAGTGGTCCCCACGGGCCCCTCTTCATCACGGCAACTCTGCAAACTTGGGAAGTCTTCTCTTTTCTGAGCTAAACATCCCCACTTCCCCTATTATTCCTCATAAAGCACTCTTTCTAGACCTTTCTTTTCCTGATCATACTCCTCAGCACAAACTCCCATTTGCCAGGGTCTTTCTTGGAATGAAGTGCCCCAAATGGACTCTTCAGACTTAATGCTCCTGTGACCTGTGGGTGAGGCAGAGTTGCAGGATGTCATAAAGAGACTCCACAGGCCTGAGAGTTGGTCAGGCTCTGAATTATTCTGTCGAGTATTTAAAAATGAATTGTACTTTGTAGGGACATGTTTGGAAATTGCTTCAGTACAGAAATGCTTTGCTATTAAAGGTGTGTGAATATGAAATTTGTTAGTACCCAGAATTTGGTTTGCTGGTGTGAAACCCTAAGTATAAAGTGTTACCATAGTGCAAAGCACACATCTCCCCAGTCAGTCCCACAGTCCCTCTGTGACTATGAATCACTCACACTCAAGGGGCAGCTGGCATCCCTCTGACTTGGAATTGAACAGCAGAGTCTGCAAATTCAAATGGCAGGCAAGACTGTCTGAGCTTCCTAGCGCTGGGAGCGTACCTTAGAAGGGATCATCTAGTCTAATCCCTTCATTTTACAGATAAGCCACCTTAAATCGGTTCTGGAACAAGTGGGACACTAATAAATAAATAAAGTAAATTTTACCTATGAAGAAGCTAAGACTTAAAGTGGATAAGCGGCCAACCCAAGAGCATGTGGCAGGCAGGGGGTAGAGACCTGCCCTTCCAGTCCAAGCTTCTTTCCCTGTACCCAGCCCTTTGTGAGAGGAAGCTGGCAGCCTGTAGGGGCAGCCCTTTGGTACGAAGAAGCAGGCACAGAGTAAGGGCCATTTGTTAACAGCCAGAAATCTAGAAGCAGCTGAACTAATCAAAGCTTGCGATTAGGGAGCATCCATCAGCCAGACGCCCACCCAGAGCTAGTTTCCCAGCCTGGTCCCTTCCCATGGGCACACAGGAAGTCAAATAAATGTTAGAGTTCAATTCTTCCCTCTTCTTAAAGGTTAAATCTGTGGAACTGTAAGGGACAGCAATCGATTAGAACCCTGCACGGGCTTTATGTGCGTGTGCAAATCTCTCACCTTCTTCATAGGCTCCTGAAGCTCGCTTTCTCCTGCGGTAAGGGAACTGGAAAAGTTGTCTCTCAACGCGATGACCAGACAGAACATATCATGCCCCTCTCTGACGACTTTTCCGAGTTCCAGCATCTCTAGTCTGCGGAATAAGATTTATCTGTTTCACCCGGAGAACATCAAACCCTTTACCTACAGTCATCGTTGATTGCTCCGGGCAAACCATGAACGCTGCAGGCTCTTTGCAATGAAGAGTTGAGCCTGAGGAAGAGCCCTGGTCACATCTCTCTGAGTTTCCCAGTTGAAGAGTGGCCGGAGACAAGCACGGTCTCTGGAGATGAATTCAGATCCCTTTGGAATTCCAAGGATCTGAAATTTCATGTCCTCACTGAGAAGGGAGATAGTTGAGAAGGACTCTATAGGGGTCTTGGAAAACAACACGCATAAATTACATAACCTCTCATGATGGAAGTAATAGAGCAGAGAGGAGCCAGCAAGAGGATTGGCCAGCAAGTCAAGGCTGAAGAATTCAATCTCTGCAAACATCCATGACTGTAGCCCTACACCAGCCTCTTACCTCCTCATTGCCCTACCAGCCTCTTTTCCAAATAGAATACCTCTTCAGTTGATGGCTTTGCTTGGGTGCCCAGATTCCGATGTCTTTCAGACATAACGTTTATCTGGCTTTGAAGGTCTTATTCTAGGGACATTTCTTATTTTCCTTCTTTCTTCTTTCAAAAAGAAAGATAGAAAGAAAAAACAGCAGCTTTGACTAGTCTAAGGGTGACACGAATGCCTGATTTTTATGCAATGTTGCAAGTGCCTTTCAACAACACAATGGCAGTTTCTTTGACAATGTCATGCGTCTATTCAAAACAACCAGCATGCCAGTCAGAGGCCTGGGCGTTTGCACAGTGCTTGTTCTCCGTAGTGATAAGGCATGTTAGATTTTCCCATTCTATTTGAGAAATAATTCTGGTCTTTTTTAAGTCCCCTGCTTTTTTGATTATTTTTTTTTCTTGCCTCTGCTGAACAATAGAACCTGTCCCTGTTTGATTCCTTCTGTGATGCCTGTGCGGTAACAACTTGAGAAAGAGAGAAAAGGTGAGTGGGGACAGGGCTGGGGGTATAGGGGGGAGAATGTGATGGCTTAACAGGCCCTGCCGGGTGCTGGCCAACAGAGGGACAGCAGTAAGGAGGGGCTGGGAGATTAGCGCTGATAATTTCGTTGGGTCCATTTGTACAGCTCCTTTTGTTGGAAGCCAGGGTATGTAGGAGGATGGGTTAATTATCAGGCGTCCTGCTCCCCTGTCTGGTCTACCACAGCTAATCCTCTCTCCCTTTAGCTGGTATAAGGAGCCAAGAATGAGAACGCCTGCTTCCTGCCTCTGCTGGAAGCATGATGGACGAAGAGAGAAAAAAGGACGGTGGTGACAGGGATAAGGGTTGGGAGGGTGTGAAGTTATCCAGCCTTACAAATGTAGAGAAAAAGGTCCCAGCTATCTTCTATCTCCAGCAGGCTGCTCAACTGGGATTTGCTGGTTCCAATTCTCATGTCTTCAAATAGACCTGCTCTCCCATCTGGTATTACCAGTTAGCCTTTGCTGTATAATAAATAAACCACCCTAATACTTAGTGGCTTGAAACAACCATCATTTCTTTAGATCACGATTCTCCTGGGCAATTCTGATCTGGGCTGGGCTAGGCTGATCTCAGCTGGGCTCAGTGTTGTGCAGATCTGTAGGCTGGGGGCTGATTTATGGCCCCAATCACACTTTGGGTGGTTGGTTATGACAGTAAGGGGCAATGTGCCTCTCATCATCTAGCAGCTAGCTCAGGTAGCCAGGTTCCAAAAGCCTCAGGTAGCTGGGTTCCCAAAGCACAGATTTGGTCCTATTTAGGTCATATTTGCTAATGTCCTATTGGCCAAAGAAACAGGCTAACGTCCTATGGCCTACTCAGGTCAAGGAGTGGAGAAATAGCCTCCAGGATTCCACCTCTGCAAACGAAGCCAGAGGGGAGGAATTGGTGGCCATTTTTCCCTTTATCGGCTACAACCTGAATAGCCTCTTGCCTCTGTCCCCTCACCCGCAGTGGAGACACATACACTAATGTTTGACTTCTACACCTGGTTCAAAGCTTCAGCAGAGCTTCCTTCTGGGACACAACACCCAATGATGCTCATGCCATTCATCCTCTGCATTTCTACTACCTTGTGCCTGTTCTTTTGTTGTTTCCCTTTTTCTCTTGGCGGAATTTCGGAGCCAGTCTCACCTCCCCATTTTGTGAATGAGGAAATTGTGGCCCAGAGAGGGAAAATGATTTGTGCAACATCACCCCTCAAATCAGTAGGATACCTGAGACCCCAGACTCTCAATTGTAAGTCGGGGCATCTAGCCCCCGTGTAAGACACCTCATGAAGATAATGCATGCCTTTCCTCCACCACCTGAAACCAAGTGGGAAACGCCTCAAAGTTGTGTGTGTCTGTGCCTTATCTATTACCAGAAAAGGATTCAAAGTGATTTTCACACCAAAACACAAAACAAAAAGTAAGAGAGACTATTGAAGGAGTGCAGAAGCAGTAGACGCGCTCAGGCTTCTGAAATGAGTCGATTACACGATTTGGGCAGAATTACTCTGGGTTTTCTGGCAGCTGAGGCAAAAGAGGGATATTCATTGAGTTATACAGTGTTTTTTTTAATTTTCTAACAAAAAAAAGCATACAGACTCAACTGTGGGGAGAGTTTATTTTTGCTGGCACAAAACTCAAGTAAACGTTTACTGGACATATCTCTCTCTACAGAACACTGAACAGCATTTTGGACACTGTCCTCCTTCACGTCTCCCAAAGCACATTTCTTTGCTGTGATCCTTGCCCACTCCCCCGCAGGCCTGGCGTGATGTGCTGCCCACAGTGGCGTTCAATCAATGCTGCGGGCTGATTGGCGAGTGGTATCTGCAGTTTTGACTCCACTCCAGGAGTTGAGTCTCTAGCCCTGGGTGAGTGGACAGGGCTATTTGGAAGGCTAAATTAATGGATTTAGTGGTGATTGGGCTGCAAACCTCTGTCCGATATCTCTAGAATTCACAGATCCCTTAGTTGCAGAAGCCCTTCAAATTCTATCCAGGCTTCATCTAAGGGGCACAAATTTGTAAATCGCTATGCACACCAGACAGAGTCCTAGCACACCAGACAGAGTTCTAGCCCCCATCCTACCGTCATGAGTGGATGGAGCAGATTCTTTCCCTTCTCTGAAGACCTACCTGGCCCCTCCCCCATCCAGGTGCTCAGAGGACCAAGCATGTGATATATGCAAAACATTAAGTGCAGTAGAGATGGAAGGAATCTTGGTAATATTCTCAGTTCAGAACTCAGCTGAACCTTCCATCTTTAGTCTCAGGCCTTGAATATCTGAGTCTACCCAAACCTTGTGCCTTGTCGTAGCAAGTGTTAGAGGAGAAAAAGGAAAAGAGGCTGAAGAGTCTCCAGTGGCCAGGCAACCACTGTAGGAGCTGGTGTCTGTCTGGCAACACTTTATGGGTTAGATGCTCCAGGCCCTTAGCAGCGGGATATGAGGGATGGAAGGTCCTTCCCTGGCTGAAGCTTGCACCCCCGCAACATTACCGTGCTCTGGGGCTATGCTCCTCAAGCTGATGTGCGTACGAATTCCCTGGGGTCTTGCCGATAGGCAGATTATGATTCGGTAGGCCTGGGGTGGGAGTCTGGGATTCTGCACCTCTGACAAACTCTCAGGCGATGCCAGTGCTGTTGGTCTAGGGACCATGCTTTGAGCACAACTAGAGATAAAAGGACCCACACTCCACTGATGGATGGGTTTACTTATATGGTATCAGTGTGGGGCCAAATCCAAAGGTGCAGTTCGAACAAGGAATGCAGTTCTTATGGGTCAGAGATGCCCCTGAACCTCAGAGCAGGTGGGTTCAGGGGAAGGCCAAGCGTGCAGATGGTGTCTTTGTTATCCACGTATATTTACCTTAACTCTGTAAATAAGGGTATGATGAGGTAGGAATGAGAGGTTGAACTGGACATTCTGCCTCTGGCTGGATCACCAAAGGGTCTGAAGGGAGTGGGCTGTTAAGCGATCTGGTTTCCCTCCAAGTTAAACCAACAAATAAAATCAAACAGAGATGGCGTGTTTACCAAGCACACGTATGATCTCACTTAGTACAATGTGTAGTGTAGAGATTTTGAGTAACTCCTTTTTTTACAGATGGATAAAACAGAGAGGTCAAGCAGGCATTCTCAGGTGATTCAGTCAGTAAAGCGCAAGTCAAGTTCAAGGTTGGGTGCTGGACTCCCAAAGTCTACATGTTTCTAGGACACCGTGTAAGTACTGGACATGGGCCCGGCAAAGAGCCCCTGCCTTGGGAAGAGGCAGACATGAGCCACCAGAGGAAAAATTTATCTCCCCACTGGGAAGAGAAAGGACACCCAGTTGGCCTATCTTGCTTTCCCACTCCAAGACAAGTACCTGGTACACTCCAAGAGCAGCCTCATATCTGTATTCACAGGGGAAAAGTGGGAAGTGTGCAGAGGTACTAATCAATTACTTAACGAAACTGACAGTCTGGAGGTTTTTGCTTAAAAAACAAGTTAAAATATATCACTTGCTTTTTATTACTTTTTTAAGAGTGCAGCTAGACATGGGGACTTTAGCCTGAATAACCTCAGATTTCTGTGCCGATCGGATGGATCCTGAAACTTCCTAAGCGCTTCAAGTGTACACATTTTCACTTGAAAAATTACTAGGTTTGTCTAAAGAAAAATTTTCAAACATAAAACACAAAGCTCATTTGAAGAGAGAAATTCTCCAATGGAGTGAATCCAGGCTGTCATAAAAAAGTTAAGCCAGGCATAAAGGAAAATGTCAGATGTGTGTGGGAGAACCAGCTGTCTCTCCTTTTTTTTTTTTTTTTTTTAAAAAATGTATTAACTAGATCAGATTATTGGCAAATATATAAATGTCCAAAGCTGGGCATCGGGAAGGCCAGGCGAGGGTGAGCCTGGCTCTCCTGGGTGTTGCTGAGCCCTCTTCTGGAGAATACATTTTTTTTTTAACTTCTAAATAAAGCATTCTAGAGTGGCACATTTATAACCAGCAGAGAATTACTCAAATAAGAGACGTGTCAGCTATTTATTTTAAAAGCTTTTTTCCTGAAGGAGAAGGGAAAAATCTCTCCACTTTCCTCCATGTCCCTTCAAAAGGTTTGTGAGTGAATTCTTTCCTGGGTTGATTTTCCTCCTTAGGAGACGAGGCTGTCTCCTGGCCTGAGGATTATTTCTGCTGTTCTTTCTCTCTCTTCTCTGCCCCCAGCTATAAATCACCTGTCCACCTTCCAGGAAAAAGGGAAGCTGAGTCTCTGGCTCATGATGTGGGTTGGGGACGAAGATGCTAGAGTGTATGTCTGTAGGAGGCAGAAGGGGTTCTTAATTCAATTCCAAAAATAGCACCCAGCCAGAAAGAAGGGAAGGAGGGAGAGAAGGCTGGAGGGAGGGAAGGAAAGCAAAGGAAGGAAGAGGACAAGAAAAGCAAAAAAAAAAAAAAAGAAAAAGTAAAGGATGGTTGGAGGGGGAATGAAATAATGCCATTTGCAGCAACATGGATGGACCTAGAGATTATCATACTGAGTAAAGTAAGTCAGAGGAAGACAAATGCCATATAATATGACTTATATGTGGAATCTAAAAAGATGATGCAAATGAACTTATTTACAAAACAGAAATAGACTCACAGACATAGAAAACGAACTTATAGTTACCAAAGGGGAAAGTGGGGGGAGGGATAAATTAGGGATTTGGGATTAACAGATACTACTATACGTAAAATAGATAATCACCAAGGACCTACTAAATAGCACAGGGAATTATATTCAATATCTTGTAATAACCTATAATGGAAAAGAATCTGAAAAAGAATATACATATATATATATGTATAAATGAACCACTTTTCTGTACATCTGAAACATTGTAAATCAACTACACTTCAATTTAAAAAACAGAAAGGTTGGGGGGGAAAGGGAAGGGGTGTCCTAGTCTAAGAAGCACCATGGGATTAAGGGCTGGGCCCCAGGCTTCCACCTCATGCCGTCTTTCTGAGAATCTTTCCCCTTCAGTCCTATTTCTAATCATACCTGACTCAAAGCTAAGAGTCAGGTGGGTGCCACTCAGTGTTGGTTTAGCCCTTCCCTTTGCATAAAGTCCTGGGTGGAGTGGGGTAAGGCTGGGTCTGCACAGGGGCTCCAAAATGAATAGTAAACAGGAATGCGCTTCTGTCCGTGAATATGCCAGAGAGATCTTTACTGGCGCTAGGATGGAGAGTTCCGCCATGTTAGGGGCGATGCTAGTTTACCTGTTTAACTGACTTCTTTTTCTTCTTAGCAGGTGTCACCTGGGTGCATCAGACACCCCACTAGCTGATGCCTGATGGATGTGGTGAGAACAGTTAACTGCTTGCTGCTCTCTCCGTCTATTAAAACCCTGCCCCTTCCCCAAGCTCCAGCTCACTGTTTTCCTCTCCACCCAGTCAGGACTGATCTCTTTCTAGAAATGCTTTACTTGCACTTCAGAAACAGCACCTGATCCCCTTCTGGGCTGAATTAGTCATTTGAATACACACCCAAGGCTAAGACTAGGCCTACTGCCTTTTTCTATTTCCCACAGGGTTTGGTACAGGAGAGGTGCTCAATGGGAAGACTCAGTGAATTGCTAAGAGTAGCCAATGCGTCAAGCACCATGGGAGGGCAGGCGGAGCTCCAAGCACTTTGACAGTGTTACTCCTAATTCTCACAACAAGCCCAGGAGGAGATGCTGTGTTGTCCTCATTTCAGAGCTACAGTGATTGAACTTGCCCAAGGTCATGCAGCTTGTAGGTAGCGGAGTGGGGATTTGAACTGGTATCTGGGGCTGAAACCTGCTTGTTTGACCCCTTGAAAGTCTCACCAGCTACTTAGGGTCCAGTTAGAACAATCAAGTCAACATTTTATCATGTTCATAGTCCAACTCTAAGACCATTCATTAGCCTATGTGTGTGTATGTGTGTGTGTTTCAACCATGTTTATACTGTTCTTATATACACCTTCCCCAACACCCGGCCTGGGATTGCACAGCACAGCATCCTACAGGCTTCAGATGTGTGTCTGCAAGACCCAAAGTCCTTACTCTTTCCACCAGATCACAGTGGACAGGAGTCAGAACAGCAGAGGAAAGATCAGAGTCTCAGGTCTTCACTCACCTACCTCACAGGGTCATTATGAACAAAATAAATGAGTCGTGGGTATGAAATGTACAATGTGGGGAATGTAGTCCATAATTCTGTAAGATCTATGTATGGTGACAGATGGTAACTAGATTATCATGGTGATCATTTTGAAATGTATAGAAATATCGAATCACTATGTTGTATACCAGGAATTAACATAGTGTTGTAGGTCAGTTATACTTCAACAAAAAATGAACTAACATACAAATGAACTTATAGAAAAAGAGATCAGATTTGTGATTACCAGAGGTAGGAGTTGGGGAAGGGGGAATTGGATAAAGGCAGTCAAAAGGTACCAACTTCCAGGTGTAAGATAAATAAGTACTAGGGATGTAATACACAACATGATACCTATAATTAAGATACTGCTGTATGTTACATGTGAAATTTAAGAGAGTAACTAAGAGTGCTCATCACAAGGAGAAAATATATTTTTCTATTTCTTTAATGTTGTATATATATGAGATGATATATACACAACAAACCTACTGTGATAATCATTTCATGATGTATGTAAGTCAAATCATTATGTTGTACACCTTAAACTTATACAGTGCTGTATGTCAATTAAAAAATTAAATGAGATAATAATGTAACATACCCACAGTAGGGCCAGGCACAAAATTATTCATGTTAATGAAAAGGATTTCTTTACCATTAGGCCATTGAGTCCTGTCCATCTGAGATCTGGCATCTCAAACTCTGCTTTCTCCATCAAGCCCCCTGAGACTGCTCCAACCCCAAAGATCCCTCTTTTCTGAAGGTGCCACACGGCCCAGCAGTAGAGGAGGTGCCCCCTGTACTGTCGTCTGGTGGCTTTGTAAGGGAATCATAAGCAGGAGAATCTTGTGATGGTTAAGCCCTTGGCCAGCACCTCTGTGTGCAGCTGCCCATCTTGTGCACCCACACCTCTAGGGGGCACCATTTTCACCAACTACAACTGCACAGAGCCCTCTGGGCCCTGACTCTGGGCAACCCTGAGTCAGACAACCCCGAGTTCACAGCCAGCTTGTATCAGCTGTTACCGTCTGATGTTAGACACATTATTTACCTCTCCAATCCCAGTTTCCTCACCTGCAAGATGGGGACACGGTTGGCCTTCTCTCCTAGGATGGCTGTGAGGGTGGAGGAAGGCAGCAGAGCCTGCAAGGGCAACAGCTCAGTAACGTCAGGCATTATCTTTAGAGCTTGAACAGAAGGGAGGGCGCAGAGGTCACGCTCAACAGATGTTCACTGATGGATGAATTTCTCTCCTGGAAAACCTGGACTGGGCTCTTCCTCCAAAGAATTCTGCTTGAGCAAGCCAGCTTGACTAGAGCAAGGGAAACGTGGCAGCTCTGAGCACAGGCTAAGGGGGGCAGAGGGAAGGGAAGGAGAGATAGGAGAGAGCAGAAGGGACGTGTCAAACGTTCCTCTCATTGCCTCTCAGGCCAGGGACACAGGTTCCTAAGGGCAGGGCTGCCCTCTGTGTGTCCGCCCTGCCAGCACCGTGCCCGACGCAGGAATCACGGCTCATTCACCTGTCACGTCTCCCCATGCTGAGGGGTTCTGAGAGCTGCTTTCCAGGCCTGGCCCTTACATGTGTGTCCACTTTGTTGACAGAGAGAGATATGTGGACCATCTGCAGCGATGGAAACTCAGATGACTTGGATCCTGGTCTGGGGTCAGCACAGTTGCCTTGGACACCCACAGTTTCTGATGGCCTCAGGCTACCTGTATCAACATAAGAATAGCCAGCAAATCCTCTGTCTGACTTAGGAGGTTGCGGGGAAACCCCAAATGGATAACATATGAGGGAACTTTGAAAGGTATAATGAGCCACTCAAAAGCAAAGGATCATAAGTCTAATAACAATTATTAATTACCATATACCAAGCAAGACCTGTGGGCCTTATACTTCTCTAAACCCATCTGCCCCTCTGGTAAGAATATGTGTAAGCTGATATTGGATGGATTAAAATGGCTACCTTTATGAAAATCTCAGAAGAGTATTGCAGGCAGAGGGGAAAGTATGTGCAAAGGCCCTGTGGTAGGGAGGAATTTTGAATGTTCTAGGAATTGGCAGACCATAGCATGGCTGGAACATAGTGAATTGGGGGCAGTTGGCGAGAGACGTGATACACAACAGGTGCTCAAAAACTCATGATGAATGAATGAGTGAATGAGTTGGTGAAGAATTGAGGTTGCTGTTGGAGTCTGGGGAACCTGCCCTTTTCTAGGGGTTCACATCTTTCTAGTGCTGATGCCTGCTCAGGGAACCTTGACCTGAACTCCCTGTGGGGCTGCCCGCTCTACTGGCAGAGACACCCCCACCTTCCGAGCTCCACCAGCTCACCTGGCGTTCAGATGCCATAGGAAGCTCTGGCCTTTACACACGGCTGACCCTGTCCACCTTGCCTGCTCTAGGAGCCCCTCCTTTCCCCTGTTCAGGCTCCTCCAGGGGACCACGGCCCATGTTTATGAAAACCGAACATGTCATTCAAATCGGCACCTCTGGCTTCACGCAGCCGAGGATCAGAAGCCACTATTTTTACCTCTCATTGCTGTCACTGGACTTTACAAGCAAAGGCTGGTCTCCCCCTCGGCGGTTCCCAGAACCTCCTCGAAGACAGTAATGAGTCTGGGGTTGGTGTTAAGCTCAGATGTCAAACAGAGTGGCCAGGGCCTCCCGAAACGCGGAGAGAGCCGTGAGCTTCTCCCTCTACAAGGTCAGCTTGTGTGTAACACTTCATTAAATTGCTCAAACACTGAGCCGTGTCTTTAACCAATACCTTTAATGTCATTTTCTGCAGACTTAATAGAAGAGCATTAGCATACCTGTCAAGTCTTCCCATTTAAACTCTGAAGTCAGTGAAGTTTAAAGTGCCTCCTTAAGCCCACAGTGGATTTAGCTTCAAACTTTGGTTTAAGAAAAAGGAAAAAAAAAAAAAAAAAAAGGAGAAAGAAGGGGAATCCTCTGCGGGTCTGTGTGACGAAGTAGAGAATGTTCTTGACTACTATCTTCTTCCAAGTCTGTCTTCTTGCCTCCAGGAAGTATGCCTAGGTTAAGAACAGTGGGAGGCAAGCCACAGAGTTGACTAAGAAGTGACCTTTCCTTGTTTCAGATTTACAGACTAGATGGGGCCCCAGGAGGTCAATTAGTCCATTCCCCTGCCCCCCAAAAAGCATGTCGCTCAGAGCAGGGCATTGAACCATTCTGCGCAGACATAAAAACCAATGCAAAATGTGGTATATATATTCATGCTTGCGCAGACAATTAAGATGATTTGGGGTGGGGGGGAGGGATAAATTAGGAGTTTGGGATTAACAGATACACATTACTACATATAAAATAGATAAACAACAAGGACCTACTGGATAGCACAGGGAACTATACTCAATATCTTTTAATAACCTATCATGGAAAAGCATCTGAAAAAGAACACTTTGTGAGCCACCTGAAACTAACTTTGTGCTCACCTGAAACTAACACAACATTATACATCAACTATACTTCCGTTTTAAAAAATGATGACTTGGGGTTAAACTCTGAGGCTTTTTCTGATTGTATGTGTGGACAGCTTAGTGTGTGGATATCGGCATAGCTCTGTCCTCGCCCTGGTGGTGTGAGGAGAAGGAAGAACAGACGAGGTGGCCAACAGGCAAGGACCTGTGAGGGGGCCAGCCAAGGCCTTCCTAGCTTTGGAATGGAGTTGCTGTTCTCTGGGTCAGCCCCAGAGCTCCTGGGAGAGAGTCAAAACAGCACACTCATGATAGTGCCTGTCCACTGGCCAGGGACACCCACATAAGGAAGGGATTATAAAGAACACGCCAACTAGAAGATGCCCCTCTTCCGTGAGGAAGTCCATCTTGAACACATCTGAGATCTTGGATGGACCAGAGAGCAGGCATTTGGCTTCCGGAAATCTCATCTGTGAAATGGGTTCAGCTGCCAGTGGGAGGTCAGCTGTCAGGTACATGGAGGCGGAATGGGCTTGATCACTCAATATGAATGTCTTGGCAGGAGTCAGAAAGAGGGATAATGAATGTGCCTCTGCTATTAAACCACTAATGGTTAATTATCCCCCAGACATCGCGGTGCTACCCAGGGAAAAATAAAATTGCTTGAACTTTTCCACCAAGTTCTAGTCGTAAACAAATTACTTGCATCAAAACTATTCTAGGCATTTGTCAGACATCATAACGTGCTTTAATTAGTGCCAGCTAATAAAGTTCTCTTTTAATTAAGCACACATATATCCCTTGTTGTTTTTTATTTAAAATTTTTGCTTATGATAATTTTTTTAAAATGATGTAATGCCTGGCTTCCAGAATACACGTGTGTGCATGAAGGTGTGTGCCTCTGTGTGCGTGTGTTTCCAGTGTCACTCTGTAATGAGACGCCCACATCATGAAAGCACCCACTTAATTATTAAGGCTGCAATTAAGGCGAAAAGGAGGAGTTTCTCCCCCAAAAGTGGAAAGTTGATCCCTGGCTCCCAGTGCAGTGGGAATGGGTGGAGACTGGCACTCTCCCCTTCTGGGTCCCAAGGGGCAGATCACACAGTGTGACTTGTGCCTGGATGCCCTTAGGGAGTAAGTAGGTCTGGAAGAAGCCTTCTGGTTTCCCTGATATGCTCCTCTGGAGAGCCTCCAGAGTGAGGATGGCAGCAGTGAGAGTTCACTCTCAGCTCAGAAAACTGTCACTTGGAGATCAGCATTTTAACTACCCCTTACCCCTCCAAAAAGAAAAAACAAGGACACCTTAATTTACCCTTTTGATTGGTTTGATAGCTGTCAGAGTGACAACCTGTCTCTGGCTGAAAGGGACCTGGTGTTAGATCTCAGGCTGGCTTTGCGTGCATTATGTGGTCGGCTTGCTCTCAGGAATGGCAACACGGAGGTGGCTGCATGGTACCCTGATCGCCGCTCTCCCCCAGCTCCTGCCTCCCCACCTGCTGGCCATGGGCTGATCTCCAGGTTGAAGCTGGGGACCATGACTTCTCCTTCCCCCAACCCTGGGTGTACCCAGTGGACATTCCAGGCCATGGATGGACCCATCTGCAAAGGACATGCCTGGCAAGGTTGCCATTCCACTGTGTGCTTGAGAAAGGGGCGTCGGTGACTCAGGCAGATGGATGCTTCAAGGGTTCCCTGGTCTCTGACATAAAGTCTAAGGCTTAATTCAACCTCTGCATGACACTCTGCAGTTCTCAAACTTGGTTTTGCTCTCAGAAAATGAGTTTGGTAACTTATATGCTGATGACAACATCATCTGAGAAATTGCTCTGCCCCAGAAGGCTAGTCCATTTCTTAGTCTTTGTAAATTCATGCCTATTTTCGGCAAACGTAAAAAATTTCCAAGGCCCCTTACAATGTCCAGAAATTCAAATATACTTTTCATACCTCCCTGAAACGTCCCATCTGTGACTGACAGTCTGTCTTCAATGTGCCCTCACTAAGATTTTGTCAAGGCTTATGGTCTGTAGTATGTGCTTATAAATGAGTTTTTAAAAAAAATTTCCAAGTGTATTGTAGTATTTATTTGCTTTTTCAAAGTACACATGCCTTCCTCTAGGCCCTACATACCTCCCTAGGGGATATGGATACATTCCCCAGGCCCCAGACAACTCCATTTAGAGCTGAGGCCACTAGCCCACGCAGCTATGGAGCACTTGATGTGCTAGTCCAAACTGACACGTGCCACAATTATAAAATACACCCAGACACTTAGTGTGAAACATACCATGTAAAATACATCAGTAATTTTTATATTGATTACATGTTGAATGATATTTAAGATGTTAGATTAAATAAAATACCTTAAGATTAATTTCACCTATTTTTTATCACTTTTTTAATGTGGCTACTAGAATATTTAAAGCCACGGATAGGGCTTCCATTATATTTCTGTTGGGCAGTGCTGATCTAGAGGACATGATGGCATCAGACACATATGGCAGATGAGGACAGACGGTGAGGAGATTTCCAGCCTGGACCTGGGTTTGGTCCAACTCTGGCACTCATCGCCTGTGTGACCTTGGGCATATCTCTATTTCTCTGGGCCTCAATTCCCTGAATTTTAAAAGGGAAATTTGACTATGCAAGGTGATCAATGAGATCTATTCCAGTTGTAACTCTCTGTAGTTGCACAAAATGGGATTGCCATCTCTCCAGAGACCTTAAAGAAGAGGACAAATTCTCTTGGCTGACTTTAAAGATTGAGCCATCACAGCAGGAGAAAATAAGAAGGGATATAGTGACCTCCGGCATTTCTGATTGCTTTTGGTTGCCTTGTACTTTTCCTTCCTAGTCATCCTAGAAGTTGCACTCAAGCTCCGGAAGGTAGGGCCAGGTGAACTCTGATCTCTTCACCTGGGTTCTCCCATTCCACTTTGCCAGGCTCAACAGCACCTGGGGAGGGGCACACCTGTCCCGTCCTTTAACCCATGGTGATATGTCACTGATCAGCACAATAGGTTCTAATAGCTCCCCAGGTGGGTTCTAGAGAGCAATGAGCCGAACATAAAAATCCCTTTATTATTGCCGTTTCACTTGTATATACCCATCACGCTTCCATATTTAATCTCCTGCATCACAATAGCTGATCATTTTTAACATTTGACATTGATAGAGTGCCCACTGCTATTATTCTGACATACTATAAGACATTGCACCCATTTGCAATAGAAAAGGCCGAGAATCAATACCCAGCCTCATTTTCCACTGTGGCCGTAAATCACGAAGCACCTAACAAATTGGTTTAAGTAGAAGAAACTTCAGAACCAATGAATGACCTGACCAGTCCCCACCCTCTGTTAGAGCTGACAGGGACCTGCGTGCCTGAGGGCTGGCTGCGGGTGAGGGGCAGCTGGGAGAGCTGGTGGGCAGCCAGGCTTCTCCATAAGGCAACCAGGCTTCTCCAGGGAAAGGATGTCCATCTCTCTGGGCCCCAGAGACACCTATAGAGAATAAAGGGCATTTTTATTCCACTCATGTCTGCTTCAGCCCTTGCTTTATAGCAAGTGGTCCCACATTGGGAAGCTGGTGACTTCCTACTTCCTACAGTCTCCAAAATCCATTGTCAAGGTTATTGGTCTATTTCGTCAGTTAGTCCATTCATTGGAGTAGCCAGATGTTAAACTGAATTGATTGGCTATTTAATCAAATTGACATTAGGATAAATTACTGGATCAGTTCCGCTCAAAATGGCCAAAGCTGAGTAATATTCCATTGTATATGAGTGCCACATCTTCTTTATCCATTCATCTGTTGATGGGCACTTAGGTTGCTTCCATGTCCTGGCTATTGTAAATAGAGCTGCAATGAACATTGGGGTGCATGTCTCTTTTTGGATTTTGGTTTTCTCTGGGTATGTGCTGATTCACTTTGTTATACAGCAGAAACTAACACAACATTGTAAAGTAATTGTACTCCAATAAAGGTGTTAAAAAATAAATGGCCAAAGCCAGGAGTTAAAGAAAGTCATGGATTTACGCATTGTTTAAAATACTTAGGATAATAGGTTGCGCTAAATATTCAGTCATCACCTTTGCCTCTGGAGCAGATGACGTTTTCAAAATCCAGAAGTTTAGAGTATTCAGAAAATCGCCATCATTTTCATTAGTTGGGCCTCATCTAGATCCAGCCTAAGGCTGTGCTGCTTTTGTTGGACTCCATTGATAGCTTCTTTCAGCTAAAGTTGCCTAGTTGAAAATACGTGAGCCTATGGTCTGACTGAGTGCCGTGGCTGGGATGCTGGAACATTCTGAGGAATGAGGACCTGGCTCTGGGAGAGAAGAAAGGAAAAGCAGCTTACCTGTCAATTTATTTTCAGTTCAGGACTGCATTTCCTATAGAAGTGTGGTATATGCGTGTATACATTTACCTGACTTTCCCGTGATAGGTATACTCCTGAAAAGTCACATATAAACCAGATTTTTTTGAGAATGAGTTCCTTTTTCCTATTAACTTACATTATCATTTCAGAGATGATTTGCCTGCATTTCAATTAGCAGTGAGTGATTCTTTACATTATCTGTCTTACTTAACCTCTTAATGATCCTACATAAAATGAAGAGCTTTTGTAAGAAGGGATTCTTTGGTGAAGGAACACATCCTGGTGCTTTGTGGATGATTCCAGTCATTCTGTTTTGCACATTTGGAGTGACATACGTGGGAGGTCACTGGATTCACATCTGCAGGGGAAGCTTGCTAGAGTATGAAGAATATCAGATTTGGAGTCAAGAGTCCAATCCTGCTGTTTTCTAATTGGGTGATTGCAGGGATGAGCTCTATGGCCTCTTTATGCATTAGCTTTTTCATTTGTTAAGTGGGGATAGTAATTCCCTATCTCTTTCATAAGATCTCTAATGAGGAAATGAAATAAAGGCATCTACTATTATTATTATTACTGATAATGCATTAATAATAATAAAATATATTGAAGGAAGGAGCAAGAATAAACCATTTTTACATCAACTGTATCTTATGCCAATGGGAGCAAGGTTTCATTTATTCAGAACAAACCTAATAGAAAGCACAAAAGAGTCAAATCTAGGTTTCTCAATTTTGTACCCTGAAGAATTGAGAGTCAGAAAGACAATCACATACAGCTGGATCCTAGCAGACTTCTAAATCCTAAAAAAAAAAGTTTGCTTTTTGCCATTCATTGCTTTTTACTTGAGTGTATTTGGATATATTTTAATAAATTCATTTACTCAGTCAACAAACATTTATTGAATGTCTATTCTGTGCTCCGTCCTGAACATATAATGAAAACAGACAAGACATGGGTGGATTGTCTATATATGAGGTTCTCAAGCTTTCTGGTAGATCAGAATCCTTTCTGAGGTCCCACCCCAAAACCTTCAAAATCAGAATCTCTCGCGGTAGAAGTTGGATATCTGTATGTTGACAAATCTCCCAGGTAATTCCAGCATTTGGGCTCACTGGCCTATATGGGAACACATGATTAGCCCGAAGACACCATTACCAGGAACCATCCTGCTCTAACCGCCTGTCCTTTTCAGGGGTTGTGAGTTATGTCGAGATTCCAGATTTCTGGTTTTCCTAAAATTGGGACACAAGTAGAAGCTGATGTGCTCAGCTGGTGTGTGACCACTGCAGAGACACGGAAATGGGCCAAGTCCTTTGTTCTTAGCCTATAGCTCTGCTGCTGCCTCACTCACAAATCACCTGGTTTGTTTGGCATCCTGGACTGCAGGGCTCCTATCTGTGGCCCCAGAGGACCACCCGGAAATCCCATCGTCCCTTTTATCATCAAGCATGGGATGGTTCTCTTTGGACTAAGTCTCTGTTTAGAATAAAGGGAGGGGAAACCAGGGAGAAAGGGAAGGAGGTCTCAGCTTTGTGGTAACTCAACTACATTGTTCTCTCAGCTGACGCATTACTCCAAATACTGCTCACTTCTATAGTACCTGCCAAAGAGCTTTTCCAGAGCAGTTTTCCCTCGGTCATCTCATGTGAGCCTCTCAGCAACTCTCCGAAGGACCTAGGGTAGATGTCACACCTTCCATTTGATGGATGGTGAAACTGAAGTTTGGAGCAATGCAGTGACTTCCCTAAGTCAAACATGATCCCTGAGGGCAAAGACAGTATTGGTCTTAATCACCTTTGCCCTTAGCATATTTCTAAGGACATGGTAGACCCTTTAAAAAGAGAAAAACGATCAGTTAGAGCTGGATCAGCATCAGACCCTCTTCTAAGTCCAGAGGCCCATGACCTCAGAGCTCTCCAGCTGCCCCAAGGAAAACTGACCTGAATCCTGACCCCTCTGTTGAGGTCTTGTCTTTCTCAACAATTGTGTTGTTTCAAAGGTCCCCAGAGTCTTTTTCAGTCCTGGCGTCGTGGGCTGAGGGCTCCTTTAGATGCCTGTTTCTAGCTTTTGCCTGAGCCCCAGTGAGGTTTGACGCACAGACCTTCTTTCTACCTGTGAGTTGGCGCCTTCCCTGGATGGAGAGCTTTTCTTGGCTTATACCTGCTCCTGCCGATTTTACAATATCATGATTTCAGCTCAATGAAAATGCATCTTATTCCCACAGAACTGCCCAGCGCTCTTGGATGGGAGCTGATTTGTGTGAGTGCAGTCTTAAAGGAAGACAATGGCAGATTACCCCAAGTGAAAAGGTCTCAGAAGAAAAGAGCCTAGAGCCTGACAAAAGTCACCCTGCTCTTCCCCTGCTCCAGGCTTTCTCAGTCCAGCCAATTGCACCCGGACAGCTTCCCCTGGTCAGGAGCTTTATTTGGCGCTCAAGTCCATTTGTTGAGCCCAAATGTAAGTCCCTCTTCTTCTTGCCCTGGTCCTCAAGGAATTTGAAGAACCCGCCCTTTATTGAAGCCCAGGATGCTAGAATACACAGCCCAGCAACCCTACAGAGCCTCTCTTCCAAGAGGTCTGGAAGGAATAATGAGAAATCCTTGCCTCTGAGGGTTTAGTGAGGAGCAGACTGGGCCAGAGACGGGCTGGGCAGGTGGACTTCCACATGCCCGTGAGGATATCTGGTTTTCTGAGGCAGAACTCCATTTCTAGCAGTGAGTTGCAGAGGGCAGGAGGAGAAGGTGCAGCAGCCCATATCCTGTCCTGGTGAACGTGGAAGACAAAGAAGCAGGAGGCACAGAGTAGTGCAGACCTTACTACATAGATGGTAAGGGGCAGATGGTAGTAAATATTCTGTTTTTCAGACCCATTACAGCACCCCAATCTGCCCTCTGTTCCTCCTTCCACTCAGCCCGGGTGGCCAGGACCCAGGCTGTCTTCTGGGCCATCAGAAGTGACCCTTGGATATCTGATCTCCCATCTGCTGGGCTGGGCATGTGGAAGAGACAGCTGGCACAGCCCCTCCCGGGGGACTGCAATTAGGGGATATTTAATCCTGTCACCTGGTTCATTTGCAGTGATGGATTTGGAGTGGAGCGCTGAGTGGCTCCAAGAGGATATTGGATTACCAGGGCCCATCCCCTTCACCCCTCATACAGAGCTGGCCCTCCCCTGCCCTGCACCTGTCTTCCCAGGCCCCAAGGTGAGCCACTTGGCTCCCATGAATGAAGAGCAAGGACTTGCTGTCAACACGATCCCCCACCAGGATACTTCACCTGAAACCTCCTGCAGATGTAAAAACACTGATGAGATTTTCAGGCCCCATGGTCATCACTCTCCCGCCTTGTTTTGGAGGCTCTGAGTTATAGATGCTGGAGCTTGAGGAGCTATCCCGTCCATCACAAACATTTCATTTTTGCTTCCCAGACTCTCCGTGTTGGCAAACTTTGAATTGGTTTCTTCATGTGGAGACTCTTTTTCTGAATCAAGAGGCCAGTCTAAACTTAACTAATCTGTCCTTCTTCATGGTAGCCAAGTCTACTGGAAGGAGATAAGACTGAGACCCAAAGATACGGATTATATGGTTTTTATCAAGTCATTTGCCTTCTCTGAACCTCCACTTACTCATTTATAAACCAAGCATATTGGATGAGATATCCTCTAAGATGCCTTCTTGATCCAACATTCTATGTTTGTGGGGAAGGAGCTGGGCTATGTCATCAGGGGAAGAGTTCGGGCTAATGGAAAATTCCCAGAAAGGACAATAATGGAATACACCAACAAGACAAAATGCTTATTAGGAATATTTCAATGCAGAAGAGGCACTGATATGTGTGAAATAATTCCGAGGTGACTTCAGTGATTTTGGGTGATCCCTGGTGACATAAAGAGTTTTGATTCGTCTTCCGTCCACTCATTGGCCTTTCTAAAGGAGCCCACAAGACAGAAGTAGCCTCAAGTTTCTGGGCTTTGCAGTTTATCTTAAAGTCATATCTTAAAGCAGCCTTTGAGGATTGTGGACAATGTCTCCACCTGAAAATGCCATGGTTCAGGAGAGATGAAAAGTTGAGGGTCATATGGGGCGTTTCACCACTTCTAAGACCTTGCGACAGCAGCTGCTGCTTCCCACAACACAGGCTAGATACGAAGCCTTTCCTGCGGGGGTCCCATCTTCCCCCTGCTTCCAGTGGATCAGCGGCTTCCCATTGCCCCCAGAATAAAATCCCAGTGCGTTACCGTGGGGCACTAAGCCTGTGTGATCTGGCCTTTGCTGTCTTCTATCTTGATTCCTGAAATGCTCTTACTCTAGTGTATGTATGTGTGTGCGTGTTTGTGCTCACATGTGTGAGTGAGCACATGCACACGTCTTGAAGTCTCCAATTCTGTTCCTGCCTCTGCACTTTGCATTTACTCTTCTCTCTGCCTGGAATAGTCGTGCCTTAGTTCTTTGTATGGCTGGTTCCTCATTATTCTTAAACTCCTGGCTCAAATATTGCAACTTCAGGGACATTTTCCCTGAGACTTCTCTAGGACCCCACTGTTTATTTTCTTAATAGTATCTATACATTATTTTGTATAAAATTAACTTGCTGATTTTCTTTTTCTCTCGCTTAAATATAATCTCTGTGAAACTAGTAAACTTTTTTCTCTTGCCTGCAGCTCCATCCCTGGCACCTAGAATAATAGCTAGCACATCACAGCAGTACAGTAAACATTTGTTGAATCAATGAGCATAGAATACCTATTGTAGGGTGAGCTCTGAGGCCATATTTCTGGATGTTGTTTGAGGAGGACTGGCTGTGAACCAGGCAATAAGTTACATCTTCAAAAGCAGAGGCCTGTGCCTTTCACCTCTTATCTTGAGTGAGAGAAACAATTGTCACCCTGGCTCTGCCCTCAGCTGACCTACTCAAATGACCTCTCCCTAAGATGATCAAAGGCATTGGAACAAAGAATCATAATTGAATGAGTTTTGTGTTCCATGCTGGAAACGGGGGCACTTTCAGAGCAGGCCCAGTCCTGAGAGAGAGCTCTTGAGAGCTGCAAAGTGGCTACCTTCAAAGGGTGGACGTGAAAGCAAAGAAAGAAACACTTGAGGACAGAGGATTTCCTTCCAGAGAAGGGAAGCACTTCAAGCCCATCACTCCACCACTGTAGCCACAAAGATGTGTGTGTGTGCGTGTGTGTATCCAACAGAGGGACAGAAAGTCTCCCACAAGCACTATGGCCCTAGAGCTCTCAAATACCCCTGCAAACCGCCAGTGGTCCATGTAACCCCTCCATCCATGAAGTGGCAGACTGTAAATTTTGTTTGTATTGTCAATGCCACCCTATGTAATTCCCTGTTTCTCCAAAAAGCTTCTCCTGATTAACTCCACCTGCCTGTTATTCTGAAATCCATCAATGCTAGTGTCCTAGTTTAAAAATACAACTGCTTTTAGGTAATCTGATAAATCATCTTAAGGCATTTTTAGATGCATATTCTCTGCTGCTCCATTCCATTTATAAGCTCCTTCAGGGCAAAATCCATACTTTTTTTTTTTTTTTTTCCATTTGTAACCCTCTCCACAAGATTCTTAGGACAGAATTCTTGTCAGTGTGCTTACTGTCTGAATACATTTTTATAGGCTGAGCATGTTTGGAAGCTGATTTTTTTTCATTCATTTATTTATTTAAAACATTTACAGAGACATATTACGTGGCAGGCACTGTGCTAAGTGCTGGGGATTCCATGTTGAAGCTCACAGTCTGGGGCAGAGATAGAAATATACACAAATAATTATCATACAATGTGATAAGTGCTATACCATAGGTACTATAGACTCAGAGTCCTATAGGAACTCAGGATGGAGCTTATAAAATAATTTAACGTTCCAACGTCTAAATGTGAATGTTTAAGTAATGCCTTTCTTTTGTAAGTGCTTCTTGCTTTTCTTGGCATTTTTCACATCCAATATCTTATTTGATGCTTTTAGCAATCCTGTTAATAAGCTTTCACTCCACACATTCACCCTCACACAGAGTAGGTGCTCAAGAAATATCGACTGAGAGACAAAATAGATGAATGGAGAGAGGAGGTTATTATCTCTACTTTACAATTAGGTAAACTGAACATCACAGAGTGATGTGCCGAAGGTCATAAACAAGAACCCAGAAATTCAGTATATATACATATTAAACACCTACTATGTGAAGGTCACTATCCACCATGCTATAGCAGGTACAAAGAAGGGCAAGACACGTTCCTCCTCTTGGAGCTTCCAGTCTCACTGGTAAAACCCAACATAAACCCTGGGTAGTTAAATGATGATATAGGAGTAGATGGAAGCTTGGAACAATAGCACAGAGCAGTGCAGAGGTAATCATCGAATGAATGATGCGACAGAAGGGCCACAAGAGGCAGGAGAGGTCGCTGTAGATTAGAGAGCCCCTGGGAAGTCCTGCCAAGGGAAGTGGGAATTGGGTTGCATCTTAAAGAATGAGCTGATGAAAACTGAAAGAACAGAACAGGAAAAAGGGAAGGGGAAGACTATATAAGATATATTTAAAGGCATTGAAACCCAGTGACCCCTGAGCACCAGGTCCAGCATGTGACCATCTCTCATCAGTTATACTCATGCTCATCCCTGCCTCCTTGCTCAGTGTCAGCTCACGTGCATCTGTGAATTCTTCCCATACTGCTCTGCACCTCCCACCCCCACCTGCCAGCTGATCTCTCATTATTTACTTTTCCCCTAGTCCTTTCCCCTGTAACCCAACCAGTCCTATTGCATTGTAAAAAACCAAAAAGTCCTGTATGCGAACTTGTCACCAATACTCTATCTTCTGGCGCTAATAAAAACCCAGATCTCCCAGAGGTCATGGCTTCCTCTGGAGTCCTCTTAATGGGGGACTCTTATCCTCCACCCTGTAGCATCTAGACAAGGTGGGGACTTAAGGGTCAACTTTTTGCTACCTAGCCATTTCTGTTACTAGATCACTATTCTTTCTCTCATGTGGAAATGTCTCAAATGATAATTTGAGGCTCAGAGCATCTGCTGAGACCCTTTTCTGCCTCTCTTCACTGTTATTATCTATGAGCCTCCAGGTCACTTTGTCAGTAATGATGCAAAGGATAACATTTCTGCTTAAGGATGTAGTAAGTATTTTTGAGGGGTATCTTCCCAATCCACAGTCATCCAGTCCTTTGACTACTGCCTGATATAGGAGTGTGGTCCAGAAACTGTCTTTATATTATGTGGCCCTGATTCCTTGTCCATACCTGAGAGGACCAGCGTAGACTCATGACCCAGCAGGGCCAATCCAATCTTCTCCCCTGGAAGTTGAGAAAGGAGACTAAGAGACTAGTTTCAGCCTGAGCTGGTCCCTTGAACAGATAGTAGTAAACAGGTGAGCTGGGCTATCAGGAAGCTGATAGCCAAGTTTGGCCACATCCATGTGAAGCAGGGAAAGCCAATCTGAAAGAAAGTAGAGAAAAATAAGGCAGATGCACAGAGAGAGGTGAGGCCAGACATCCAGAATGAGCCCTGCTTGGGCACTTGACATCTTTCTAGTCCATCCTGAGGCACAGCAAACACCAACAACAGGAAGCTTTGAGTATCAGAAAGTTGACATAATAGAATAGCAATCTGAAAGATAATATAAGTATGTTTAAAATGAATAAAGACCTTTAAAAAGTAACGTAGATTCTAATACATGCATAAGTCATTATGAAATGACTAGAACAAGCAGGTTTTAAAATGAACCAAATAAAAAAAAATTTAAATACAGTCTTTGGAACTAAAAGCTCAATGGAAGCATGTTGGAAATAGGAGAAAAGATAATAAATGAATTAGAAGTAGGATCAGGAGGCTTTAACCAAAGTAGAATATGATGTGAGAAAAAGATGGAAAATATGAAACATGTAAAAATAAAGAATGGAATGATAAACTCACCATAAATGCCTAATAGGAGTTCCAGAAGAAAAAAACTGAGAATGCATAAGAGGAAAGCTGTCCAGAACTGACGACAAACTTGATTAATTATATTAAAAAATGCATAATATTCAGGCAAAATAAATTTTAAAAATCTATAACTAAACACATCATAGTGAAACTACTAAATACAACAGTCAAAGGTAAAACAGAGAAGACAGTTTTCTGTAAACAAACAATAGTTACTTGGGCAGCAAACTTTTTTTTTTTTTTAACATCTTTATTGGGGTATAATTGCTTT